>NW_024037374.1:1603773-1646007 GCF_015832195.1 Motacilla alba alba
CCCTGCTCTGCTGCTCCTTCCCGTCTCCCCCAGGGCCCTTGCAGAGCCCAGCCATGCTGTTTGCCCCCAGCCTGCCCATGGCCACCCTGGGGCTGCTCACCGGGGTTTTCTGTGCTCAGCATTGGCCTGGCCGTGTTCTTGAGAGAGCCTGGGCAAGGAGGCTGGAGCCCCCAGGCCCTGGCCTGAGGCGTCAGCGCTGCCCCAGCAGTGCCCATGGCCTGTCCCTGCTGCAGCCCCGGCACTGCCACCCCCCAGCACTGTGCCCGGCCCCGAGAGCACTCAGGCCCTACAGCAACACCAGGGCCACCAGGGCAGCGGGGCAGGGCCACGGCAGCAGCACTGCCAACACCAAGTGCTGCTGCTGCTGCTGGGCACAGCTGCTGGGCCAGCACTGATCTGCCCCCAGCTCTGCACACAGACATTGCTGCTGCAGCTCCAGAGAAGGCAACAAAAGGGCATCTCTGTAGAAAATTTTCCTATTTAATGGGAGTTCCTTTAGTTCCTTTAAAGCCACCGAGAGTGCAGCCGTTCAGTGACACAGTCTGGCCACAGGGAAGGTGGAGGGAAACAAAATGAGAAATGGCACAATGACATTTATTTGAAATCATATGAAAAAAGTAAAACAAAGGGAAAAACTCTACAACTAAACCAACAAGAAGTATCAAAGATGACTTTTATTACAAGTGATTTGCAGAAAGTGTCCAGCAGTTTAATGTTCCTGAAAGCATCCAGTCATCAGTCTCCACACTGCAGCCTTGAGCTCCTGGTTCCTCAGGCTGTAGATGAGGGGGTTCAGGGCTGGAGGCACCACCGAGTACAGAACTGACAGGGCCAGATCCAGGGATGGGGAGGAGATGGAGGGGGCCTTCAGGTAGGAAAATATGATAGTGCCAACAAAAAGGGAGACCACGGCCAGGTGAGGGAGGCAGGTGGAAAAGGCTTTGTGGCGTCCCTGCTCAGAGGGGATCCTCAGCACGGCCCTGAAGATCTGCACATAGGAGAAAACTATGAACACAAAACAGCCAAGTCCTAAACAGATGGAAAACACAGAAGCCCAAGTTCCCTGATGTAGGACTTGGAGCAGGAGAGCTTGAGGATTTGGGGCACCTCACAGTAGAACTGTCCCAGGGCATTGCCATGGCACAGGGGCAGGGAAAATGTATTGGCCGTGTGCATGACAGCATTGAGCAAGCCACTGCCCCCAGGCAGCTGCTGCCATGTGGGCACAAGCTCTGCTGCCCAGCAGGGTCCCGTAGTGCAGGGGTTTGCAGATGGACACGTAGCGGTCGTAGCACATGATGGTCAGGAGGAAAAGCTCTGCTGAAACAAAAAAGATGAAAAAAAAGAGCTGAGCAGCACATCCTGTGTAGGAGATGGTGCTGGTGTCCCAGAGGGAATTGTGCATGGCTTTGGGGACAGTGGTGCAGATGGAGCCCAGGTCGCTGAGGGCCAGGTTGAGCAGGAAGAAGAACATGGGCGTGTGCAGGTGCTGGCCGCAGGCTACGGCGCTGATGATGAGGCCGTTGCCCAGGAGGGCAGCCAGGGAGATGCCCAGCAAGAGGCAGAAGTGCAGCAGCTGCAGCTGCCGCGTGTCTGCCAATGCCAGCAGGAGGAAGTGGCTGATGGAGCTGCTGTTGGACATTTGCTGGGGCTGCACCTGTTCATGGAGAAAGGACAGTGACAAGTCAGCAGAGGATGCTTTGAGCCAAACCTGGGCCATTCCCTGCAGACTGTCCCGCTGGGACTCACCCAGCCTTGTTCCTGCTCTGGGAAAGCCATCACCCAGGTCCCTGCCTGAGCTCCAGTTGTGCTGGCTGAGTGTGCCAGGAGCAGCCAGGCCAGTGTGTGGGACCTCTCGAGGAGCCATCCCTTCTCCACTGCCCTGGGTTTGTGGCCACTTGGCAGAGGAACAAGGCTAGTTATTCAGGATTTGTCAGGGGAATCACTCCTAATGCAGAAAGGCTTGGTAGCATCTGCGCTCACACTTCTAAAGAATATTAGGGGTTGTATTTAGGAATGTTTTTCCTGCCCACACATCATTCCTGGCTCTCTGAGGTCAGAAATCCCCAGCATTTCTGCTGCACTCAGAGTTTGCCACTGAGAGATGGGAGAGGCAAAGGATTCCCTGTGGCTCAGAGAAGGTGAGGGGCTGCATGGGCTTGTTCCCAACTGCCCTGGCTTTGCGCCTTTGGCTGCAATCAGGGCACAATCACACTCCCGGCTCACCCTGGGATAAAGCAGACCCTGCCCCAAGCAGAGGGATCCCTGAATGTCTCACCCTCTCTAAAGGTCTCTGGGCAAGGTCTCAGCACCCCCTTGTGCCAAGGACACTCACGGCTCCCTTAGCAAACCCAGCAGCATTTCCTCAGCTCTGGCAGCTCTGCCCTTCCCCGGGGGACATTCAGGGAACTCCCAGAGGCTCTGGCACAGATTTGCAGCCAGGAGGGCAGCTCAGAGCATGCAGGGGCACAGCAAGGAGATCCCCGGCTGTGCCCATGATGGGATCTCAGCGAGGGGGCTCAGCTCATTCCCCTTTGCCATGGACTGCTTTGCCCACAGCCCCACAGGTGCCAGGGAAGCTTGGACACCCCATTCCCATCGGCACCCCTGCCTGGCAGCAATGCCAAGGGCAGTGCCTGACTCAGCTGCTGCAAATGCCAGAGCCTCCCTGAGAGCAGCAGATCACAGTGACAATACCAGGGCAGTGCAGAAACAAGAGAAGATGTTGTGGTGCTGTGCCTGAGAGGGCAGGGCAGAGACAGCCGGGCACTCAGGACAGTGTTCCCGTGCCCAGCTGTGCCCAGCACCTCCCACACACCAACAGTGCCCTCCTGCCCCCAGCACTGCTCTCTTCAGCCCCCTCTCCTTCCCTGAGCATCTCCCTGGGCCTGGACATTCCCTCCTGAGAGGAGCCTTGTCCCTGCCAGCGCTCACAGAGCCCATCCCACCCTGTGTGCCCTCGCCCCGGCCCTACAGAAACCTGCCTGTGTGCAGGGCCCTGGCTGGGGCAGGCTCTGGCTGCAGGTGGGCAAGGGCAGCTCAGGAGAGCCCTGCTGGGCCCTGCAGAGGTGATGCTGCTGCTGTCCAGGGCTGAGCAGTGGCTGAGGGCCCTTTGGGAGGCTCCCAGCAGAGAGACTGACCACCCAAAGTGACAGTTCTGGAGTCTCTGTAAATGTTCAAACATTCCTTTGATGATCCTGCTGTGTCCCTTTCCACTCAGAATGTTCTGGGATTCTGGGATTACAATTCCTCTGCTGCTTCTCTCATCCCCCTGTTACCTATAATCAAAAGAGAAATAAACCCTTGCAACAGTGTTAGAAGAATAGAGTAAAAACCAGACCTTTCTTGGAAGCTTCCAGGTGTCCCAGTGGGAATGGAGCACACCCAGGCCCTGATTTCAACAATTTTTAAAGGTTGATTAATTGGGATATTGAACAGGAACATCCAATAGCAGATTCAGTTGCCCCAGTTACACACCCCTGGGTCAACTCATTGCAGCAGGTCCCAAGGCTTCTTTGCCTTCACTTTTTGTAATGACTGCTCATATTCAGGTTAAAAAAAAAAAAAAAAAGAGTTCCTATAAGTCCTCTTCCTATAAGACTGTTTAGTATATCAGGACTATATAAGAGAATAACGCTATACAGTATTTCAGGAATATATTTAGACAGTCAGGTTTTTGTTCTAAAATCTTAAAATAAAGTAAGGAAACATACTAGAGTTTTTTAAGGATAAAAGTTTTCATAGTATATAACAGTAGTTTAATAGAGTTAATTAAGAGTTTATTAAAGTTAAGCAAGGATAATAGTTTTTTACAAATATAATAGTAACTTAGAGAGCTATGAATACATAAAAATGTAGAAAATGCAAAAATCTTTTTGTCATCACCCCAACTTTCCCATCCTGTTCCAAGTAGGAAATTGAAAACACTCTCAGGAAAGCTCCTGATCTATAACAGCAATCCCAGGCTTACCTTCTATGGGAAGTGTCCTCTGGAGCTGTGCCCAGGCTGGTCTGGAGCTGGGAGCAGCCCTGCCCCAGCCATCCCCTCTCAGCAGCAGCACCTGCCCTGCTCAGGGTGGCTCCTTCCCCCCACAGCTTCTCCCCAGCGCTGGCAGCAGCTCCCCGGGCCGGCTGAGAGCTGTCCCTGGCAGGCAGCAGAGTCCCTGCCCCAGCACAGCGCCCTGGGCTGCAGGAGCCTGCTCTGCAGGACAGCCCTGGGCACCCCTGGCTGCTCTGCACAAGAGACAATCAGAGAATGTACTCACAGGGTCTGTAGGCATTGGGATGTTCCAGCTGTAGGAGATGGCTGCAGGAGCTGCAGCTGCATTGTCCTGCAGCCAGAGGTTCCTGTGCCAAGGGCTGGCAGGGATTCTGCCCCAGGCACTTCTCAGCACCTTCCCAGCCCTGACTGATTGAAGCTCTCTGTGCCTCTGTGCTGTGCCTGGGCTGGCTGCAGGCAGTGCCCCAGCCCTGCTGGGCTGGCAGAAGAGCTGCTCATCAAGAGAAATGTGCTTTTCAAGCTCTTCTTGGTTACCAGCAGCTGCCTCTGTGCCAGGAGCCCAGCCCAGCTCAGCAGCACAGCCACAGCACAAGGACTTTAATGAGCCTCTGGGGCTTTGTGCTCAGGCCCTGAACATCAGTCCCTGAGAGGCAGCTGAAGAAACCTCTGCAGAACTACAAGTCACAATCACACTCCAAAGTTTCTTGCACTTTTAATGGGTCCCAGTGAGGGACACGACTGAGAAAGTGTCCCCAGGCCCCAGGCAGAGCAGAGAACTGCAGGCAGTGATGACAGGTGGGGACAAAGAGAAGCCAAGGCTTGGTACCCTGGGGCACAGCAGGGTCTGTGCCACCAAGGGCTGGCAGGAGACACCTTGTCCTGAGCCACTGGGGCCTCCTGGCACAGCCCCAGCCAGGCTGGGCACTGGCAGCCCCTTGTCCTGCCCTCAGCATCCCCCCTAGCCCACATGCCAGTGGCCTCAAGGATCTGCTGGAAGGAGTCCCTGGGGAGCCTTGGTCAGCAATGGCCCTGGGGGCTCCTTCATGCTCCCAGGGACTGCAGGCTTTTCAAAGGACTTTGGGTTTGGCTTTTGCCTTGGAGTCTCTGATAGCTTTTTGCAGTCATGGCCTCCAATTATCTGCTTTAATTAGTCCCTGGAGAGGCTTTGTCAGTAGCAACATTCAGTGGGACTGATTAATACTTCATAGTACTTCTGCTTTTTAGCTACTTGGTGTTTCCCTTTTGGTACAGACTCTGTGAGAGGTTTGTGTAATCATAGCCCCAATTATCTGCTTTAATGAGTCCCTTGAGAGCTTTGTACTGACACCCAGTGGGGCTCATTAATACTTTGAGATACTCAAGGTTTTTAAAGGTACTTTGGGTTTTGCATTCCACACTGAATCTCTGAGAGGTTTTTTTTTGTGCTATCCTGGCCTCCAGTTCTCTCCTCCAAGGAGTCCATGAGGAGCCTGTGTTGGGGATGGACCTCATTTGTACTCCTTAATGCTTTGAGACACTATGGGGTTTTCTTATGATTTTGACTCCTGCAAAGGTTTGTGCAATCTCTCAGGCCCTGAGGTTCCAGGGCTCAGCTCCAAATGCACCTCAAGGCTCATTAAGATCAAGCAAGTCCTGGCAAACCATGGTTCTGCCTGGATTTCCCTCCGGTCTGGGGCAGTTCATCAGGAAGGATTCCTGCTGCTGTTATGGGGAAATATTTCGAAGGGGTTCTATGAAAGATATATTCCTATTTTAAAGGGTGTATTTTATTAATATTCTCTTTAGAGAAGAGGTGATTGCAGCATTCTGTGATTGATATCGGTGTAGGGCCGCACATTAGGAGGTCTGGCCAGGTCAGAGAAGTTGTACCTTGGAGCTGACCCAGTGTGGACAAACTTTGCCTCACATTCCCCAACCTCATGTGAGAAGCGATTTTCACTTTGAAAATATTGAATGGTTTATTAAGATCTTATCAAAATACAACAGAAGACTGAATAAAGAAAAGAACACAGTGCTGGGAGGAAAGCATTCAGACACCAGGTGCTCATCTACAAAATGGATGTTCTGTCTTTTATACCTCTAGCCCCTCCCAAAGTCTTGTCAATCGACTCCTTCTTCGCTGTCCAGTGGTGGAGATCACTTTCTTACAGCTTGATTGGAGGTCAGGTGCTGCCATAGTAACAAGCCCACCCTCCCAAATGCCCTGACTACTGAGGCCATCCTGTGATGACAATGCAAGGGGGAGGGGAAATATAACTATACATCTACACAACTTCTCTTAACATATACTTAATATTCACCCCTTAATTGTGAGAGTCAACTGTAGGACTACTCATCTATAACAAACCCCCCTTTACTTTTTCTAGGAGTCATTTTGCTCAAACAATTAAGTAAAAAAATTTCTCTGGTGAATGAGTCATACCAGCATCTGTTGATGTGGGCAGAGACAGTGAGAACAGAAGAAAAAAATCCCAGGTTTTCCTTAGACACAGTCATTTGGAATGGACAAAAGGGCATCACAGAGGTCCAGTGTGGCTTTGACTCCCATCTACCGTGCCTATGTGGCTGCTGCCCATAGTCAGTGTACTTCAGGGATGAGTAGAGAGTCTGACTCGGTCCTGCCCTCTAGTCCCTGTTGAATTAAAAGACAACTGAGGAATGGTAGAGGTCTGCTATGGCCTTTTGTCCCTACCTTACCATGCCTATGGGGGTTGCTGCCCACAGCAGGGCTATGGAGCCTTCTTGCTAGCAAACACAGGGGCCAACCCGGTCTTGCCCTCCTTCCTTCACCTTATTTTCTTAAAGAAGCTGTGCCATTACCTTTTACGGTCCCTTGTGTCCTTCCCCTCAAGAGATGCTGGTAATTCTCACCCATTAAGACAGGAAGACAGTTCTCCAGCTGGTTGGTGAAAGCTTGACTCTACTTTTTGGGTGTCTTGGTGTTTTTCTGGTTGTCTTTCAGTCTCTGCTTGAGAGTCAATCTTGTTTCATCCAGTCTGGATGTTATAATCCACTCTTTGGGTTCTTCTCGTGGGCCTTTGACTCTATTGCCATGCGTCCATCCCCGCTCTGCAGTTTGCACGGCTGATTCCATGGTGAGCAGTGCCTGAAAGGGACCTTCTCACTGAGGAGTTAGAGGCTGATCTCTCCATGACTTAATCATCACCCAATCCCCAGGATTAATATTGTGGATTCTGAAATCCAGGGTGGTAGTTTGAGGAATTGCCCCTTTATGTCTTAGCCCTTCTAAGGTTTGTGCTCTAGACAGAACATATTTCTTGGCAGTGGTTTCCCCTTCCTCATAGGGGGCAACCTTCTGGGGTGAGGTCAGGAAGGGTAACCCAAACATCATTTCATAGGGGGACACCCCCAGATCTGACTGGGGTGGGGTTCTAATTCTTAATAAGGCCAAAGGGAGACATTTGATCCATGACATTTGGGTTTCAATCATTAGCTTAACTAGAGCTCTTTTCAGAGTTTGATTCATTCTCTCAACCCAACTGGAACTCTGTGGATGCCATGGAGTGTGTAACTCCCATTTCATTCCCAGGGGCTGAAAAACTTTTCTGCAATATCTTCGATGTGAAATGAGTTCCCTGGTCTGAATCAATCCTGCTTACCATCCCATATTGGGGAATGATTGATTCTAGAAGTGTTTTACTCACAACATTGGCATTGGCTTTCACAGTGGGTACCACCTCTACCCAATGAGTCAAGTTATCTACTATCACTGGCAAAAGTTTCCACCATTGTACCTGGGAAAGCTCCATAAAGTCTACTTGGATGTTTTGAAATGGCCATAAGGCTAGTTCTTGCTTTCCTCTGGGTGTTTTCCTCATGATTTTCTTGTTCACTTGTTTACATATCACACATCATTCAGTTACTTGCTTAGCTATTCTGAAAATGCCTATGCAGCCCCAGTCCCTTAGAAATTGATCACTTAGCTCTTGTGTACTCCAGTGTGTGGTTCCATGTATGCCTCCTAGCATTTTCTTGGCCAGGGGTTTATTCAACACTCTCTTCCCATCTGCTAATCTCCACTTCCCTTTGTTATCTTTCTTGGCTCCTATTTTGAGGAGTTCTTCCTCTTCTGTCCCACTGAATACAGGGACCTTTTGCATTTCTCTCATGAGGCTTAATACTATCATTAATTTTTCTCTCCCTGATTTGGCTGCATTCTTAGCATCAAAATCTGCTAAATTATTCCCTTGTTCTTCTTGAGCCACCCTTTTTTGACGTCCTTTAACATACACCACTGCTACTTCCTCTGGCAATTGTAAGGATTCTAATACCTCTAAAAAAGTTTTATGTGAATCAGTCCCTTTCCCTTTGAATTTAATAGCCCCCTCTCTTCCCATTTTTTTCCAATGGTATGAACTACTCCAAAAGCTTATTTTCAGTCTGTATATATTTTTCCCCTTTTCTGTGCCAATATTTCCAGAACTCGTTTTAGGGCATACAACTCCCGTGCTTGGGCTGACCAGTTGGAAGGTAACTTTCACTTTTCCATGGCTACCAACCCTTCATCCACTATAGTGTACCCCGATACCCTGTGCCCCTTTATTACCTGTGAAGATCCGTCGATGTACAATCATTTTCCACCTTGGAGTGGCTGATCTGTTAGGTCCTCTCTTACTTTAGTTTGATAGTTTATAATCTCTAGGCAATCATGTATTAGTTCCTCACCTGGATCTCCATACCAAACTGGGCAGGGTTGAGTTGGTTATTCACCATTAGCTCTAAACCATTATCTATTAAGATGGCTTCATACTTTAGCACTTGGGAATCAGTGAGCCATCACTCAGCCTTTCGGCTTAGGATACTTCTACCTGAGTGTCAGGTATATATTTTCAATTTTCCCCTAAAGGTTAATGCCTTGGTTTGAAAAGACAGGTGTCCACTGAGGAAGGCAGGAGCCTCCCTTGAAATGAAAAATGTAAACCCCCTCCCTCTGAATTATTATCATTTTGAAATTAAGATGCACTCAGGCAAAGATGTGGGAATAGGAAAAACGGTTCTTTACTAGGAAAACTAAAAATTCAAATGTAATAGTACAAACAAAAAAAAAAAACTACTGACAGAATCAGAACATCTGTTGGTCAGGGTGTTAGTAGGAGTCGGATTGAATGGTGGCTGCAGTGCTCCTGGAGCAACAAGTGTGGTTCTGTTGGAGCAGGGATCCTGTAGAAGGGTGTAGTTTTCCTCTGAAGGTCCAGTGGTGGTGTAGATGGGCCTGGTCTTCCTCTGGGAATCCAGTGGAGAAAAATCTGCTCCTCTGGGAATCCGGTGGGGAAAAGGCTGCTCCTCTGGGAATCCAGTGGAAAGGCTGTACTGGTGTCCCAAAATCTCAGATTATATCCAGGTAGAAATGCCTGGCTCCTCACTCTGGGCAGAGAATCTCACAATGGGATGATGTCATTTTATCAGTCATGCAGTGACACTCAATGGCCCATTAATAGAAGAGATCTCCCCTGAGGGAGGATTGGTTGAGGCAAAGATAAAGAAAACTGCCCAATTAACAGAAGATAACTGCCCCACCTCTAAAAGACAGGAATAGAATACACACCCAGCTACATCTTTCAACTTAAGACATTTACAAAACTTGCCATTCTTAGTTCAAACTGAGCTTTGGCCTCCCTAATTTCTTTTCTACATGCTCTGCCAGCCCCTTAAATATTTCCTGAGAGACCTGACCCTCCTTCCAAAGATGATACATTCTCTTTTTATTCCTAAGTTCCTCCAAAATCTCTTTGCCCTTTCAGGCTGGACATTGGCACACACAGACAGTCTGTTCCTGTGCCCTCAAGATCTCTGTTTTGAAGCACTCCCACCTTTCCTGAAGCCCCTTGTTTTTGAGGGCTGCTTCCCAAGGAACTGTCTGAATAAGTCTCCTAAACAGGCCAAAGTCTGCCCTCTGGAACTCCAATGTAAAAGTCTTATTGATTTTCCTCCTGATTTCACCAAATATTGAGAACTCTATAATTTCATGATCACTGTTCCCCAAGCGGCCTCCAACCACCACATCTCCCACCAGCCCATCTCTTTTCACAAACAACAGATCTAACACAGTGCCTTCCCTGGTGGGCTAACCCACCAGCTGCAACAAAATGTTGTCCTACACAAACTCTAAAAACTTCCTGGACTGCCTCTTTTCAGCTGTATTGAGTTCCCAGAAAATTTCTGGCAGGCTGAAGTTGCTTACAAGAACAAAGGCTGATGATCCAGAAACATTCTCTAGCTGCTTATACAATGAGTTGTCCACCACTTCTTCCTGGTTGGGCGGACGAGAACAGACTGCCAGGAGGATGTCAGCCTTGTTGGCCTTCCCCCTAGTTCTCACCCATAGCAATTTAACTTCATCATTATTAATCATCATTAGTTTCAATTTCTATGGTGTCAAAACCCTCCCTAATATAAAGGGCCACCCCTCCAGCTCTTCTCCCTTTCCCGTCTCCCCTGAAGAGCTTGTAGCCATCCAGTGCAGCACTCCAGCCATGTGAGTCATCCCACCACGTTTCTGTGATGGCAATTACATCATAGCTCTGCTGCTGCACCATGGCCTCCAGCTCTTCTTGTTTGTTCCCCATGCTGTGCATGTGACGGATAAAGGAAGACTTGCACATCCGATGATGAACAACAAGCCTCAAACTTTATTGATAGACACGCATATTTATATTGGTATTAATAAGGCTAATACATATTGCAAAAGGCGAGCTCATTATTGGTTAGCTACTTATCAATCGACTACACCTACTTCTGCATTCTTGTAGTGATACTGTTACGACTTTTCTGCTTTTCTTCATATTTCTAGCTGATTTCTGCTGACTATCTATCCTCCCTTTTCTACTGTTGCAGCAAGGGCACAGTGTCCTTGCCTTATATGGACACTGACTTCTGGCTCCTTTACCTATCTCCTTGCTTAACCAAGGGTATTGCATCTAAATGGCCTCTTTCAGCTAGCCAACTGTCCACAAAACTCTCCACATTTCCCCCGTTTTCTTTTTGGGCCAGAAATGTTGTATGCCAGGCCTTGTCCATCATTTGGTTAACCATTCTTTGTAAGCAACTAAATAAGCACGGTAACACAAGCATTAGCAATACAATAACAACTAACACCCCTATTGCATACATAACCATTGTTCGCAGCCAAGGGCCTAATCCAAGACTTTTTAGCCACGCTTCTAACCCCAACCCCTCTTCTTCTTTCAAGGCGTGCAGCCCTTTCTGGAGCTCCTTGATTTTTGTATGTATGGATGTGGAATGATCCGATAAATTCATGCAACACATACCCTCAAATTCTTCACAGCCATGACCCTGAGCCAATAGTAGAAAATCAATTGCTGCTCTGTTTTGCAGTACTGCATGATTAACACTTTCCACATCTTTGGATAGCATGTCCAATACCTGAGAGGTGGTATTCAGCTCGTCTTTGACCCAGCAGCCTAGTTGTTTGGCCAAATTCATGGCTTTATTAGCTGCCCCTCCAGGTAACAATGTGGCTACTACCACTTGTCTCAGTTCGCCCCAGAATGCGGGTGGTCCTATTCCCTCACAACTGAGGTCATGCAAGCTACGGCGACGCCTGGTCGTATTTTGGCTCCATTGCATAAGGAGGGTTACATTGGGGTGAAACATGGCCAATTTCCCAAAGTAACAAGGTCCCCCTTGTGGTTTCACGGGGACTCCATTCCAAGCTCTATCCCCACAAATCAAGAATACTCCTGGGGGTAGTGCTTTTGGCTCTGTAAGTTTGACTCCCTTGCAATGACTATACAATTGGCTGTGCACGGCTGACGGATCCAGGCGGGAATTTAAGGCTGCCCAGTATTTTCCATGCTGGTTAAAATTGTCTGCATCTTCTGGTTCAAAACTAAACCAGCCCCCTGTAACATTGTTCAAACTGGCGTTAGCACTACCAAATAAATCGAGTTCCTCTGGCGGGGAAGCCAGAGTGTGATTCAAGGCCAAAACAATTTGACATTGCCAGCACCCGTGAAAGCTGTGATAGCTCCTGCTATTAGTGACGGACTTCGAATGGGCTTTGTTATCCAGTCCCATTCTATCATCCATTGGAGAGGGCTAGGGTGTAGTTTGCCCGTCTCTATAACAGCTCCAGCTGCTAGGAGAGCATCCTGCAGCTCCTCAGAGTTCAGTAAATACCAGTCAAGTGTCTCCTTTTTTATTGGTAACCGTATTACAGCTGGCTCCACTCCTGTAACCTGAATTGTTCTGAGGCGTCCTTTCTTAATAAGAGACGCAACCATTTCAATTTTTGTTCTTAAAGTTCTTTGCTGCTGTAATGGTGGGGAGAGCCACTCTAATACCCTCTGCTCCCCCGTTTTCTTTTCAAGCTGAGATAAGGCACCCAAAATATGTACAGGACTATTCCACAAGATAATATCAACAGGTAAATCAGGGTTCCGGCGCACAACCTGCCCAGAACTAATACAGTCAATAATACCCCGCAACGCATCCTTTTGTGTTGTTGTCAAGGTGACCGGTGTAGTAGGATCCGTACCCTTAAGCAAGGGTCGTAAGTGCTCCAATAAGTGGTTAGGGATCCCAACTATCGGCTTCAACCACTGTAAATCCCCAAGTAATTTCTGTGCATCATTCAATGTCTTTATGTGAGTTGTAAGTTCCAATTTTTGGGGAGCAATATTTTGCTCAGTTAGGATCCACCCCAAATATTTCCATGGTGCTGAGCGTTGAATCTTTTCAGGGGCAACTACCAGGTTGAGCTGTAATAACGCCTTCTGAATTATTTCCACGTGTTGATCCGTAAATGGTTCAGGTTGGCTGAACAATATATCATCCATATAATGATAGATGATACAATGAGGCCATTTTTGGCGCAGGGGTTGTAGCGCAGCATCGACATACAGCTGACATAAAGTGGGGGAGTTGCGCATGCCCTGTGGAAGAACAGTCCATTCAAAATGCTGATCTGGTCCATTTCTATTAACTGCTGGCAGGGTAAATGCAAATCTCTTGGTGTCCTGTGGATGCAAGGCTATTGTGAAAAAACAGTCCTTTAAGTCTATAATTAGCAATGGCCACCCCTGTGGAATCATAGCAGGGTTTGGCAGACCAGGCTGCAAGGCCCCCATTGGTTCCATTTGATCATTAACTGCCCGTAAGTCATGCAAAAGACGGAAATTCCCCGACTTCTTTTTAATCACAAAAATAAGAGTATTCCATCGTCTGGTAGACAATTTAGGATGTCCTTGTTTAAATTGCTCTTCCACCAGCTGATGGGCATGCATGAGACTCTCCCCTTTTAAAGGCCACTGCTTAACCATCACAGGCGTATTAGTTTTCCATGTGAGTGGAATGGGGAAAGTCCAAGCAATGGCAATTACCCCAAAGGGTGCTCGTTGGTCAGTACCACTCCCAATTGAGCCAAAATGTCCCGACCAATAAGGCACTGCACCGTAGGTGGTAATGTGACTACCGAGAAAACTGTAGTTAACCATTGTCCATCCACCTTTACTTGCAAAGGCGGCGTCTTACTGGCAAGGGTAAGTCCTCCCACTCCTGTTAGGGTATCCGCTGAAGGGTAAAGTGGCCATTGACGGGGCCAATGCTCCGGGCTGATTATACTAGTATCAGCTCCTGTGTCCAACAGTCCCATAAGGACAATCATTTGTCCCCGAAATTTCAATTCCACCTTTTTGCGGGGTCGCTCCCCCAAGTTCATAGTCAGCAAAGTAATTCCTGTGGATCCAAATCCTGGATCTGTTGGCTCCTTCTGATCACGTGGGGAAATGCTAGCAGTAAGCTGCGGCAGTGGCACCAATTGAGCAATACACTGACCCTTTGCAATGGTAACCGGAGGAAAAAGAGTATATGCCATTATTTGTATTTCTCCCGTATAGTCTGCGTCGATCACCCCTGGTAACACAAATAATCCCATCATGGATGCTGAGGAACAGCCAAGCAGCAAAGCGCCGATTGTTTTGCCTTGAATTTGTAATGGTCCATAGGCTCCTGTAGGTATCCTGTGTAGCTGAGTGGTTACGATGGAAACATTTACTGCTGCTGCCAGGTCAGGTCCGAGGCTGCGGGTGGTGGCTGGCTGTAGACTGCAGGTGGAGCTGATGTCACGGCGGCGATTTGTGTCCGGGCGCGACCGTCCTGCGCGCTCCTCCGTCCGTTTCCCGATCGCCGGCGACAGGCAGCTGTGTTGTGGGTATCCGAGTGACAGTACTGGCACCACACTCCTCCGGCTTGGCATTCTCGGCAAAAATGACCACTCCCCCCACACCGATAGCATTTTGTTGGGCATTTTTTCGGTGCTGGGGTTATGGCTGCGGAGACTCGGAGAGGTGCAAGAGCAGCTAACACCTGACTTTGAGAGGCTTTTGCTTGCTCCTGAAGACCCTCCCCCAATTGTTTAATAGCATCCACTAAAAATGCCTGAGTCCCAGTAGGGATTTGGGCCATCCTCTCTAATGCTTCCTCTATGGACCAGTTTGCCCCTAGGGTGCTTAATACGTTTCTTGTGGATTGATTACAATTCTGAAGGGCACATTGTTTTAATAGTGCACCTCGCATATACTCCGGCACCCCTGCTTTTTCTATAGCAGTTGCAGCTCTATCTATAAACGTGCCAAATGCTTCATCTCGTCCTTGCTTAATCCCCATATACATTGGTACACCACCCGGCTCCTTCACTTGCTCTATAGCCTGCCTCACCAACCTCATAGCCTCTCTACACTTATCTGGTCCTATCAATGCCTGTGCCTCTGTGCGAATAAATGCACCCAATCCCATCAATTCATCTGCTGTCACACCATGCAAAGGATCCCCCTGCTGTCTTGGTGTGGCTACACACTCATTAACCAGCGCTTGCCAGTGCGCATTGAACAGCAGTTGCTGATGTTGTGTAAAAATCAATCTCGCTATCCCTCTACAATCAGCAGGCAAAAGTATCTGCGTACCCCAAATGTAATCTAGCATTTGCTTCACCGGCTCGCTCGTCACTCCAAACTGGCTAACAGTCGCTCTAAGCTGAGATAGTAATTTCCAGTCAAGAGCAGTGATTGTTACCTGCATTCCTCCCCCTGCAACCGGTTGAAAAACTGCCGGGAATGCCAGCACTGAGGCTGCCTCCATTAACCCCCTGTCCCCCTTATCCAAACAGTCCTTGGCCAGCGCCGCCCACGCCTCCCTCCGTTCCCTGGCAATGGCCTCCGCTAGGTCGCTTCTCGCCCCAGGAATCGGCTCATTACCTGACGGGGGTGAATTTATAGGTGGCTTAGGGCAGGACTGTGACCCTTTCGGGGGTGTTAGTGATTCGGGGGGCGCTGATGGCTCACCGGAGGCCCCAGCATTGGAAGCAGGAGGCGGGGGGGGGCAGGACAACACTATTAACTGCAGGAGGTAACGGAGTAGACTGGAACCAGTCCTTATCATAGTTCCTATTTCTATCTTGAGCGACTGATGCTTGCTCCGCTGCCTTCTTTTCTGCTTGATACTGTAAAAGCTCATTATGCATGACCTTCCATAGCTTCCCTAACTTTTTTGCTGTTTTATCGTCCTCCAACGTAGCCTCCCACAACTTATCCCCAAATTTACGCCATTCTGATAGCTCATGCACTGTGTGTGGATTCTGAAAAAACCCCTTTTCATATACATAAGCTAACAATCCTGGCAATTCCTTATGCAAATCTATTTCCTTTACTTGCCTTCTCTGTAAAAAGGCAGTGAATAAATCATATGCTGCTTGCCTCTCCATACCCTTTTTCGTCAGCGCTGTTGCAGGTTTCCCAGGCTCCGGCAGCACGTATGGCCAGGACTGTCTGTACAGCTCCTGGGGCCCGCAGACCGCAAACCTGTGGCCGGACTGTTTGTACCGTTCCCCCTGCGGCAGGAACCAAACCCTACTTCATCCGTCCGTGGCGGGCGTATCATATCACGTCAGGGTTCACCATTTGACGGATAAAGGAAGACTTGCACATCCGATGATGAACAACAAGCCTCAAACTTTATTGATAGACACGCATATTTATATTGGTGTTAATAAGGCTAATACATATTGCAAAAGGCGAGCTCATTATTGGTTAGTTACTTATCAGCCAACTACACCTACTTCTGCATTCTTGTAGTAATACTGTTACGACTTTTCTGCTTTTCTTCATATTTCTAGCTGATTTCTAGCTGAATATCTTCCCCCCCTTTTCTACTGTTGCAGCAAGGGCACAGTGTCCTTGCCTTATATGGAAACTGACTGCTGGCTCCTTTACCTGTCTCCTTGCTTAACCAAGGGTATTACGTCTAAATGGCCTCTCTCAGCTAGCCAACTGTCCACAAAACTCTCCACAGTGGGCCATGAGGAGGAGCTGCAGAGGCTCTGCAGGACTGACAGGATGGGCTTTGGGGCTGGCAGGAGAAGCTGAGGCACCTGGGCTGCTGGAGCTTCTGAAGAGGAGGCCCAGGGCTCATCCTGCAACTGCTCCAAGGGTGCTTTCAGAGAATCCCAGAATCAGCAATGTTGGAAAATCTTTGGCCATCATCAAGTGCAGCCTGTGCCCTGATACTGCCTTGTCTCTGCTGAGCCTCCATTTCTGCAGGATAAGCAACACCAGCTCCCTCAGCTGGTCCTCACAGGACTTGTGTTCTGGACCCCTCCCCAGCCTTGTTGCCCTTCTCTGCACACACTCCAGCCCCTCCATGTCCTTCCAAGATTTGGGGTCCCATATCTGGACACAGCACTCAAGGTGCTGCCCAACCAGTGCCCAGCACAGGGAAGAATCACTGCCCTGCTCCTGATGGCCACACCATTCCTGATCCAGGCCAGGAGCCATTGGCCTTCTTGGCCCCCTGGGCACACTGCTGCCTCATGTCCAGCAGTCCCTGCAGCTCTCTTTCTGCCTGGCTGCTGTCCAGCCACTCTGTCCCCAGCCTGTAGTGCTGCAGGGGTTGTTGTGGCCAAATTGCAGGACCTGGCACTTGGACTTGTTAAACCTCACCTTGCTGGATTTGGTCCCTGGATCCAGCCTGTCCAGGTCCCTGTGCAGAGCCCTCCTACCCTCCAGCCAATCAACACTCACACCCAGCTTGGTGTCACCATGGTTCCATGAGGCATGACAATGTCACAATGGTCACCATGATTCCATGAAGCTTCAGGGTGTCACCACATTACTTTGGTTCCATGGGACCCTTTGGTGTCACAAAGTCCCTTGGAACCTTGGGCCATGCAGTGTCACAATGGATCCTTGGTTCCATGAGGTCTGGCAGTGCAGCAATGCTCTCCTTGATTCCACAGTGTCACAATGGCCTCTTGGTCCCAAGGGCCACCATAGTGTCAATACATATTTCCTTCATTCCATGAGTCCCTGAGGAGCAGCACTGGCCCCTTGGTTCCATGGGGCCCTGCAGTGTCACAATGGCCCCATCGTGACACCAGGTCCTGCTCTGTCACAATGCTCTGCATGGTTCCACAAGGCCCTGCAGGGTCACAGTGGCCTCTTGGCTCCATGAGGCCTCAGAGTGCCACCATGAATTCCTTGGTGCTGCTGTGTCACCATGGAGCCCTGGTGACACAAGATCCTGCAATGTCACCAGGGACCCTTGGTTCCATGGGGCACCACAGTTGCTGAGGATGTCAGCAGCCCCCACTGAGGCCATCCCTGGCCAGAGCCCGTGGGGGAATGGGCAGACAAGGAGAGCGTCCCTGGGGCTGGGCCAGCACAACTCAGAGGCACCAGCGGCTCCAGCTGGGAAATGGAGGGTGGAATGTGGCTGGGAAAGCCCTGCCTGGGCTGGGCCAAGCAGGACAAACAAGCCCTGACTGCCATCCTCTAAAAAACTCTCTCAAGGAGACATTTAAAAGCAATTACAGTTGTTTGTGTACTCTGTACCAACAAGAGATTCTCAGGAGCTCAAAACAACAAAAGAGCCTTTACTGGGAACTTAGGAAAATCAGAGAAACTTTGGCAAAAGGTTTTAATATGACATTGGATTAACAAAAATCACTTCTCAAAGCATTAATTGGCCCCTTCAACCTCACAAATTCTAAGCTGGTTTAATTTTCATTCACTCAAAATTTGGAAAGGGGGGTTATTAGAAGAAAAAACGGACAAAGAAAAAAAAGACAAATACGATTCAGAGAAGCACACACACACAGCTACCAACTCCTGGATTCCAGAAGTGTTCAGATGGAAATTCCAAGAGGAAGTAGGTTCAAGATGTGTGCTTGCCTTGTGCTCAGCCTTCAAGACCCCTTGGTCTTCCTGGGCCCTTCCCCCAGGTGGGGCTTGGGCTCATTTGGTCCCTCAGGAGCTGGGCTGGGGGCTGCAGAGGTGGCTGTGGAGCATTGCCTGTGCTGTGCCAGGGACTGGCAGACACTGCTGGGCTGGGATAGAGGCTCTGGGGGGATTGGGCTTCCAGGGCAGGGCAAAGCTGGGGTTCCAGGGCAGGGCAAGGCTGGACCTGCCCCTTCCTCCCCGCCACACAGAAAATGTTTCCAGCCAGCAATCTCCTCCAGTGTGTCACAATAGGGAATGTTGGAGGTGGAAGCCGAATTTGGCCATGGGCACCTGGAGGAGAAGGACAGTTCATTTTCACAGGAAGGAAAGCAGAGAGCCCCAGTGTTCGGAAGGCCGGTGAGAGCCTCTTAAGGCCAAGGCCAGCCAGAATTGTCAGCAATGGCAGATTTTGTCTGGGAGCAGTCTTTGGATATAGCGAATTCTGGAGGTGGAACCCAATCTCAGCCATGGATACCTGGAGAAGCAGAACAGTTCTTTCCCATTGGAAGGAAAGCACCGAGCCCTCCCCAGCTTTTTGGGGGCAGACAGGAGGTGATCCTCACTAAGCCATTGCCAGCCAGACTTGTCGTGGCAGTATTCCTGTGGGAACAATGTCTGGATATAAGGACATTTGGTGATGAAATGCCAATTCTGCCCATGTATGCCTGGAGAAGGACAGATCTTTTCCATTGGGAAGGAAAGCACGGAGCCCCAGTGTTTCAGAAGCAGATGAGAAGAGACCCTCAATGTTCCAAGGTCAGCTGGACCAGTCAGGTGGCCCCTGGGAGGCCAACACAATGATTCCAACGATCCCATGAGGCCTTGCAGTGTCACAATGGTCTCCTTTGGCTCCACAGGGTCACAATGGACCATTGATGACAGGGGGCCCCTCTGTGTCACCCTGGAGTTTTGGTTTCATGCAGCCCGGCAGTGTCACAATGGTCTCCTTTGGTTGCCCAGTGTCACAGTGGTCCGCTGAGGACACGAGGCCTTGCAATGTCACAATGGACCTTTGGTTCCATGCAGCCCTGCAGTGTCACACAGGCCTCTTGGTTTCACCAGGCCCCACAGTATCACAATGGTCCTCTTGGTTCTGTGGGGACCCCCAGGGTCACAATGGTCTCAGAGGTTCCATGAGGCCTCACAGTGTCACAATGCTTTGCTTATTCCAGGGATCCTCATAGCATCACAACGTTCTCCATGATTCCATGAGTCCCCTTAGTGTCACAAGGGCCCCTTGGTTCCATGAGGCTGTGAAGTGTCCTAATGGTCTCTCCATGGTTCCATGAGGCCTTGCAGTGTCACAATGGACCTTTGCCACCATTGTGAGACCATAGGGTCTCGCAGTGTCACAATGGCCCCTTGGTTTGATGGAGCCTCTCAGTGTCACAAAGATCCCTACACTCCATGGAGCCACACAGTGTCACAATAGTCCCTTGGTCTCACAGGGCCCCACAGTGTCACAATGCTCCCTTGGTTCCATGGGCCCTGTGCTGCTGCATTCCCCCCTCCCCTTCTCAGGCCGCCCTGCCAGCTGAGAAATGCTCCTTGGGCCTCGGCCTTGGCCAGCAGCCCCTGGGCTCAGCTCCTCTGGAGCTCATCACAAACACTGGCTGCCCCAGGCACTGCTGCTGCCCAGCCAGCTCCTGCTTTCTGTAGGAGCAGCCCTGGGAACTGTTTTTTGTTCCCTCAGTGCCACAACATCCCTGTTCTCACACTGCCAAAGAAAGTTGCTGATGCTGAGTGCGGCCAGGATGAGCCATTGCTGGGACTGAAGCCCCTCTCTTGGGGCCCTACAAACAGCGCTCCAAAAGGAGCCCCTTGGAGCTCTCCTGGCACAGCGACTCCCTCGGAGTGGGGCCTCTCCCAGCCAGGAACTCTCCCGTTTGCTGCACTCAGGGATCCCTGAACAGCGACAGAGCCTGGGCCGATCCCCCCACTCCTCCAGGCTCAACCCTTCACCTGCTGGGGAGATGCCAAAGCCTCTGCAGGGAGCATTTCGTGCCCTCAGGGGAATTTCTCACAGGTGCCTTGCACTGACTCTTGGTGTCTGTGTGCACACAGGAGTGCCTGTGCTGGGGAAATGGGGCAGAAATGCTGCTCTCTGAGGGGCTTGAGTGCCTTGGATAGCTGAGTCAATCAGGCCTGTGAGTGAGGTTAAATCACAAGGTCTAAGCTAAGTTCAGTGCTGTTAAGAGTTGTTCTTTTCATAAGTTGTTATGTTTAATATAAGTCATAAGCTAAGTGAAATACTGTTAAGTGTTATTCCTCCTTTAAATTTCAAAGTCATAGGTTATAAGTTTGGTTAAATACTGTTAAGTGCTGTTCTCTTGCTATATTGTGAAGTTTAAGGTATCAGTCAAGGTTAAGATATAAGTTAAGTCCTGTTAAGTTTGAGCTCTTTTAAGGTTTTAGACCATATTCCTTTTATCCGTGCCCTCACTGTCCTCTTGTTATACACAGATACACCCAGGGACATTTCTCAGTTCATTTCTGGTTTGATTGCCTGGATTTGGTTTGGTTTTGTTGTTGCTTTGTTTTTCCTTGGTGTGCCTCAAGTGTCCAGTCAGGAGCAGAGTGACTCTTGCCAAGGAACTTGGTGGTGCTGTTGTTGAATATTAAATCTGGTTTTTGCTGATCCCTTGCTGGGGATTTTTTCCGCGCTCTCAAGCCCTTGTTTATAATAGGGTGAAGGAGCCCTGGCCCAGGCTCTGGCCCTGGGGGATATAGGGACGCTGCTGGGGGCTCCCTTTCCCCCTGTCCCACCCCTACGGCCCCAGCCCCCTTCCCCGTGTCAGGCTCTGGGGTGGATCTCGTGGAACATCCCCTGGGGGAGGCTGCAGCACGGAGGGCAGGGGGACCCAGGGGGACAGGGGACCCCTCTGTGTCTGAGCAGCTTTGGACTTCTCTGGGGTAAACTGGGGGAGGGAGGGGGGGGGCTGGGGCAGAGTCACCTCCCCAGTGACCTCAGACAGCCTTTGTGATATCACACAGCCCTTTTATGATGTCACACACCCTCTGTGATGTCATACTACTGTGTGGGATGTCACACAGCCATCTCTGTGATGTCACACAGACCCCAAGGATGTCATACCGCCCATGTGATGTCACAGAGTCAATTCTGAGATGTCACCCTGTGATGTGATACAGCTGCTCTGTGATGTCACAGAAGATTCGGTGATGTCACAGAGTCATCCTGTGATGTCACTGTCTGTTCTTTGATGTCACAGCCTGCTCTATGATGTCACACAGCCACCCGGTGATGTCACAACCCACTCTCTGATGCCACAGAGCCACCCTCTATGATGGCAGAGTCTGCTCTATGTCCTTTTAGCCTACTCTGTGATTTCACAGCCAGCTCTGTGATGTCACAACCCCCTCAGTGATGTCACAAATCCCTCAAGAACTCAGTTACACTGAAACACTCAAGTGTCTTGCACTTTCAAGAGATCCCTGTCAGGGACAGGATTGAGAAAGTCTCCCCAGGCTCCAGCCAGAGCAGAACACTGGAGGCAGTGATGACAGCTGGGGACAAGCAAGGCAAAGGAATCTCTGGTGCTGAGCAAACCTGGATGTGTTTCAGGAATGCAAAGGGCCAAGGCCTGAGCCCCAGCCCCTGGCCAGGCAGATCCTGTCCCTCCCTCCTTGCTCAGGGCTCTTCCCGGGATGGGCACTGGCATGTGGGGATGTGCAATGCCAAGGGCAGGACCCTTTCTCTGGCTGTTCTCTACTATGTCAAAAGCACCCACCACCTCTGAACCCACCCTTCAATCCTTCCCAGGGCTCTCCTCTGCTGTCCTCAGTCTCTACCCCACTGAGCACAGAGCTCCTGTGTCCCTATGGAGTGGTCAAGTGCTTGAAGCCAAGAGTGTCTGGACAAGACGGACAGTTCTTTTCTACAGAAAGGAAACCACAGAACCCCAGGGTTTTGAAGGCACATGAGAAGCAGTCACCAGAGGCCAAGGCAAGCCAGACCTATCTGTCCTTGCAGCATTTCTCTAAAAGCAACTTTTGGACATTTGGGGAGTTTTGGGGGTGGAATTCCATTTCAGCCATGGGTTCCTGAACTGGAATGACAGTTCTTCTCCACAGGAAGGAAAGGACAGAGCCCCAGTGTTTCAAAGGCTGACTCAAGGTGGCCCCAAGGAGGCAAGGCCAGCCAGACCTGCTTGTCTTGACAGCTATTGTCAGGGAGGAAGCCTTGGATAGACAGAATTTGGGAGGCCAAACCCCACTTTTGTCTATGGGCATCTGGACAAGAAGGAAGGTTCTTTTCCATAGGAAGGGAAGTACAGAGCCCCAGTGTTTCAAAGGCAGATGAGAACTGGCCCTCAGGAAACCAAGAGAACCGAGATAGTCCTGGCAGCTTTTGTCTGGAAGCTGTCCCTGCATAGAAGGAATTTTGGAGGTGGATTCTCAATTTTGGCCATGGATGCCTGGACTTAAAAGATGGTTTTTTTTTTCATGGGAAGAAAAGCACAGGCCCCCAGTGCATTGAAGGCAGATGAGAGGTGGCCCCCAAGAGGCCAAGGCCAGCCAGAGCTGTCTGTCCTGGCAGGTTTTATAGGGAATAATCCTTGGATAGAATCCAAATTTGGAGGAGGAATCCCAATTTCAGCCATGAATCCCTGGAGGAGAAAGACAGTTCTTTCCCACAGGAAGGAAAGCACAGAACTCCAGGATTTTAGAGCCTGATAAGAAGAGACGCTCAACATGCCAAGGTCAGCTGGACCAGTCAGGCAGCCCCCAGGATGCCCAGCCAACCAGACCTGTTTCATGTTCTTGGATCCTTGGGGCCCTGCAGCATCACAATGGCCCCTTGGTTCCATGAGGCCCTGTAGGATCACAAGAGATCTTTGTTTCCATGAGGCCCAGTGATAGAACAATGGCTTTCTTGGCTCCACAGTGGCACAATGGCCTCTTGCTTCCATGAGGCCTTGCAGTGTCAAAATGGTTTCCTTGTTTCCATGGGGCTGCGCAATGCCAGAATGGCCCATTGGTTCCATGAGGATGCAGAGTCTGAAAATGGCCCCTTGGTTCTCTGGGGTTCCCCAGGATCACAATGGCCCCTTGGTTCCACCAGGCCTGGATGTGTTACACTGGCCCCTTGCTTCCATGGAAACCCACAGTGTCACACTGTCCCCTGGTTTCCATGAGACCTTGCAGTGTCACAGTGGTGTCCTTGGTTCTATGAGGCCCTGTGGTGTCACAATGACCCCTTGTTTCCATGGGGACTCGGAGTGTGAGAATGCTCTCACTGGTTCCATGAAGCCCCGCAGTGTCACAATGGTCTCTTTTGGTTCTGCAGTATCACAATGGCACCTTGGTTCCATGAAGCCCTGAAGTACGGAATGGCCCCTTGGTTCCATTGGGCTCCTCACTGTCACACGAGTTCTGCAGGATCCACGGATCCCTGCAGTGTCACAGTGCTTTCCTTGGTTCCATGGTGCCACTCAGGGTCACAAGGGCCCCTCAGTTCTACCAGGCCCCACGGTGTCACAACAGCCCCTTGCTCCCATGAGGCCGGGCAATGTCACAACGGTCTCACTGGTCCCACGAGGCCCTGCAGCTCCACAGTGGCCCCTGAAGTGTCACAATAGCCTCAGCGGGCTCCCCCGCTGGCTCACAATGGCCTCTCTGGTTCCATGATGCCCTGCAGTGTAACAATGGTATCCTTGGTTCCACACTCAGAATGGCCCTGTGGTCTTACAGAGCCCCACAGCCCCTTAAAGAGCCCCACAGAGTCACTGTGATCCCCTTGATTCCATGAGGCCCTGCCGTGCTACAATGACCACTTGCTTACACAAGGCCCTGCAGTGTCACAATGGCCCCTTGGTTCCAGGGGGTCCTGAAGTGTCACAATGGTCTCCATGGTTCCATGTGGCCCCACAATGTCACAATGGACTTTTGGTTCCACGAGCTTTTGTACTGTCAACAACAGTCTCCTTGGTTCCGTAGTGTCACAATGGGCCCTTGGTTCCATGAGGTTCAGTAGCGTAACATGGACACCTTGATGCCATGAGCTTGTGCAGTGTCACAATGATCTCCTTGGTTCTGCAGCCCTGCTGTGGCTGCTGTGTAACAATGGACCAGAGGTTCCATAGTGTCACCATGGTCCCTTTGGTTCCACAAGACCTTCCTGGGGCACCATGGCCTCTTGGTTCCATGAGGTGCCTGGCATACCACAGCCCCTCACAGCCCCTCACAACCCCTCACAGCCCCAGGCGTGGGGCTCCTCCCAAAGGAGAAGGGGTCAGGCCCTGCTTGTTCTCCTTTAATTTCAGTCCCTGCACAGCAATGAGTAAAGAAAGGCTGAAATGGAGCCTTTCCCCAGCGTTTCCCTCTCAGTTGATTTCGGGCTGAAGCTCGGTGCTGGCGCTGGCCCCAGCGCCACCATCCCTGCAGCCCCCAGGCCTTTGCTGTCCCCCCATGTCCGTTCCCTGTCCCCGAGTCCCCCCCGGCTCTGGCAGCAGCAGCAGCCGCAGCGCAGGGGGCACCGGCCCGGCCCAGCCGGGGCTCCCGGCCAGGAGCAGCAGCAGCGCCGGCCCCTTCCCACCTGCTCCTGCCTCAGCTCCCAAGGGCTTTTTCCAGCTGAAATCTGGAGTGGAGCAACAAACACCCACACACAGCCCTGACTTCTCAGGGCCCGCCTGTGCTGCCCTGAGCCAGCCCTCAGAGGAAGAAAGGATCGGGTTCCAGCGCTGTTTTCAGCACTGTTTTACTCACCCTCAGCTGACAGCAGGAGGCTGCTGGTGCCTTTGCCTTGGGAATTGGAGATCATGGCTGCTCTTGGCCCTCTTCTGCTTGCCACCTGAATTTTATCCACAAAACTGCAAGTGCCTCTTTCAGTTGGTGCTACCCAGGGTGCCTTCATGACAGCAAAGTCAGTGTTTTTGTCATGGGCATAAAGATCAGCAGATACTGGAATGCCCACCAGCCGCTGGGCACTAGGGGAAAGGGAATTAAGGCCTCACAGGCACATTTACAGTGCTCAAACATAGCCCTGTTGCTGGTACTGTTGAAATAGAATACACTGACAGAGGCCAGCACAGAAATTGCCTCTGGAGTGTGGAATTAAAATAAAAAATCCACCAGGAGAAATAGAAACCAGAACTCTCCACTTCTGGCTGCAGACTCTGGAGATTCTTTCTCTGCATTCAGCCAGGCTTGTATTCCTGAACAATTCCTGGTACCCCCTCTTGTTTTCTTAGCCTAGAACAGTAACAATGAAAACCTCATCCACAGCACAACTCCCCAGTCCACCAGGAAAGAAAGGACAAGTTGTCAAGTTCTCCAAACCTTTGTCCTGCTTTGCTGCAAGAGTCCTGCTGCACACACAGCATAGAAAGCCAAGGGAAGCTGCAGGTGGTGGCACATCTTGGGACAGGAGCTCAACCTCCTTCTCCAGGAAAGGTTCGTGAGAAAAGCAGACAGGACTGTGGAGAAGATTCTTGGAAAACTGGAACAGCTTTCCAGAGGTGAAATGAAAATGGAAAGAAACAATCCAAGATGTTCAATTCTACAATTAACTCCCTTTCTTATATGCTCCCCTTTTCTGTGTTGCTCACATTCTACATCAGTCATTCCAAATTGATCTCACCTGGAAGACCGAGGCCTCAGCAAGTGTTACACACTCTACAGTATCTTCAGCTACACACAGTTTGCCTTCTCCCTCTTTTGCTTAGAAAGCAATGGTGGAGACACCAGAAACCTGCAAATGCAAGATTTTAGAGCACCGTGCTTTGGTCAGCCATGGCGTCTAGAGACAGGGCATGTGCTCCCACAGTATTTCACTCTCAGCAGTGACAATCCACAGCAGCAACAAAGGTGATTCCTGGGACATTGTGCAGGGGTCACGACTCTGTGTCTTGGCTTCACATGGCGAAGTTCACCTGTTTTGACAGACTTGGGATCCAAAGTAGTTGGCATTTCTGGCTGTGTCGATGAGCAGCAGGAGAAATAAAGCAGCCCAGCCAGCAGTTTCTTTGCAGAGGGCCTCTGGTCCAGGCTGAAAGTGCTGGATTGGCAGGCAGCAGGCAGACAGCTGAGAGCCGAGCTGCTATAATGGACTGGCATCCAAACTCGGCAAAAAAAGCAGTTTTGCTCTTTTATTTAAATCCTTCTATCGGCAGTCTCCAATTTTCACCTGGAACCGGGCAAGACAGCAGGAACAGCTCTGGGGACGAGGGCACCAGGCCAGGCACAGCCCCACTGCTGCCGCTCCCTATCCCAAGTGTCCAGGGAGCAGCACTGCCCCTCAGGGGCTGCATTTCTCCCTCCTCATGACCTGCTTTGCCCTTTGTCTTGGCTTGAAAAGACAGGTGTCTGCTAAGGAAGGCAGTAACTTTCCCTGAAATGGAAAACATAAACCCCCTCCCTCCAAATCATTATAATTTTGAAATTAGGGGGGGTTCTCAGGCAAAGATATAGGAATAGGAATAACAGTTCTTTATTAGGGAAGAAAATTAAAAAAAAAAAAAAAAGAAACTATGAAGTAAATCAAAACAACACTGACAGAGTCAGAACACAACCTGACACCCTGTTGGTCAGGGTGCTGGTAGCAGTCCAAATGGAAATGTGGCTGCAGTCGTCCTGGCGTGTCAGGTGTGGTTCTGTTGGAGCAGGGATCCTGTAGAATGGGTGTTGTCTTCCTCTGAAGATCCAGTGGAAGAGGCAGCTGTTTTCCTCTGGGAACCCAGTGGAGAAGCCGTGCTGGTTTTCCAGAAATCAAGATTATATCTGGGTAGGAATGCTTGGCTCCTCCCTCTGGGCGGAGCATCTCACAATGGGATGCTCTAGTTCTTATCAGTCATGCAGTGACATTCAATAGTCTGTTATCAGCAGATGTCTCCCCAGAGGGAGGATTGGTTGTGGAAGAGATAAGGAAAACTGCCCACTTAACAGAAGACAACTGCCATGCAGATGGCAAATAGAATACAAATTGCTTGGCAATCCAGGACACTGTATTAATCCTTTTAAGTAGTGTGTTAAATATAGTTTTAAGCTACAACATAATATTAAAATGGAAACTATGCAATGTAAGATACTTTTCTAACTAGCTCAAGCAATGGATAAGATAATCAAGAAATTTTCCACACAGAGATAACAGCAACAAGACCCAAAAATTATTGCCTCCCTATCGGGAAGAATTATTGCCTCCTTATTGGAAAAAAAAACAGGCTTCTTCTGCCTCCTTTTAGACTCCATGGAGCTAAACCATGATTTACAAGATGAAGAGGGAGAAGTTGACAATAAACAGAAAAAATTCCTAGTTTGAAGGGAATGTTTGCATCATGTATGAGATATATGAATATTCAACAGGCTATTGCTTTTAAGGTTTATTCCTTTGTTAGCAGACATGCTTTTTTGAGGAAAGTATCTGAACATTAGTAATTCTTTGCTTTTATATTGTTCTTAATTGTCCTAACTCTGATTGTCCAAATTTTTATTGATCTAATTTGTATTACTATCTTTAAAACCATTATATTACTATTAAACTTTAAATATTTTAAAACAAGTGATTGGTGTTTTTCACACTCAGCCAAGGCAAAAGGAGGCTCCCTGGCTGCCCTGCTCCCCTCTGGCTGAGGTGCTGAGAGCTCTGCAGCTCCTGGTGCCATCCCATCTGCCCAGGGCAGCACAAGAGCCCCGGCCTTGGGGCCCTCCAGAGCTGCTCCTGCTGTACGCCCAGGGCCCATGCCAAAGCTGAGGCAGCCACAAAGCTGTGCCCATTTCTGTTCATTGCTGCTCTGATGGGGATGGATCCTCAGCCACTTGGAGGTTGCTGATGAATTTTCCTCCTCCAGAGGCCTCTTCCTTCTTGAGCTCTTCAGTTCAGGAATTCAGTGAAAAAAGCTCATAAATATTTGTTCAAAAAATTGGAATGAGAAAAGCCTCTGGGAATAATTTAAGTTTAATTCTTCTGTGTTTAATTAGACAGATTTCAGAAGTGTATTCAAAGTGAATATGCTGTATTGAAAACAATGAAGAGAGAATTGTTTTATCCCGTTTAGTTGGGGTTTTTTCCTGTTTCTACATTGATATCAGTAATCCCCAGTTGATATGGACACCCAGCACCTCCTCATGCAGTCTGAACAGATATGAAAATCAAGACCCTTCATGGCTGACAATCAATCAGACTCTGTCCCTACCCCCTCCCCACCATTTCCCCCATCCAAGCCCTGGCACTCAGAGGAGCTGAGGAATGGAGTCACATCCAGGGGTGTCCCCAGGGCTCAGGACTGGGGCCAGGTCAGTGAAATAGCTTTATCACTGATCTGGATGGGGCCATCGAGGGCACCCTCAGTCAGTTCCCAGGTGAGCCCAAGCTGGGTGGGAGTGTGGAGGGCAGGAAGCTCTGCAGAGGGATCTGGACAGGCTGGAGCCATGGGCCCAGGACAATGGGATGAGGTTCCCCAAGGCCAAGGGCCGGGTCCTGCCCTGGGCTCACAACCACGCCAAATCCCTGGCTGTGCCCTGCCCCAATCCCCACAGCCTGTCCTGTTTCCTTCATCCCTGCATTGCCAGAGACTTGCTGGGACAAGGGAGCTCTGCTCTGGGGATGGAGGGAGGTTCAAGTCCCACCACTGGAGTGGGAACCACAATTCATCAGATTTGTGTTCTTTGGGGATCAGGAACAGGTGAGACTCAGAGGCACAGAAAGTTTCTCTTCATGGCCAACAGACCATGGTAGAACAGGGCATAATTTAATAACAATTACACTCTTCCCTGAGCTATGTGCAATGTCCCGGCAGCATCTGATGAGTCTACCATCCACAAGTGATTTCCATACTAAAATTAGTTTCACACAAACATGGTTCTATGATAGAAATAAACACAATTTAGTTCTTGTATCAGGATGCTCATCCTGGAGTGAGGGCAAAACAGCTCAAACAATTCCTGATTTGCAAAGCTGTCAGTGGTGGATGGAGAAAGGGCTCAGGCTGCTTTTATTGTTGAGGAAATGCTGAAACCAGCCTGACTCATTTCATCTCCTCCTGTCCTGGCTGATCCCCCCTCTTTCCCCTTCCACCCATTGGCTTTTGTCTCCCACCAGGCCCCCCAGTGAAGAGCCTGGCTCTGTGTTCTCCAGCACCTCCCTGGTGGCACTGCCAGGCTGGGATGAGGAGCCCCTCAGCCTTCCCTGCTGCGGGCTGGACAAGCCCAGCTGCCTCAGCCTCTGCTCACAGCCCAAGGGCTCCAGCCCCACCTTGGAGGCCCTTCCCTAACCCTGCTCCAGCTGCCTGACATCTTTCCTGCCCTGGGCAACCCAAACCAGGCCACAGTGACCCTGGAGAATCCACGGCCTTGATGTCCTGGTCACACAGCCCTGGCCCCTTGTCCCCATGTCAGGCTCTGGGCTGGATCCTGTGGAACATCCTTTGCTGGAGGCTGTGGCTCCAGGGGGACCAGAGGGATACCGGGGGACAGGGACCCCACTGGGCATGAACAGCATTGGACTTGTTGGGAGAAACTGTGAGGAGCAGCTGGGGCAGAGTGACCAACCCAGTGACCTGACACAGCCCTCCTGGGATGTCACACAGCCCCTCTGTGATGTCACAGCCCATTCTCTAACATAACACAGCTGGTCTGTGATGTCACAGTCTGCTCTGTGATGTCACAGTAGGCTCTGTAACATCAAACCTCTGCTCTGTGATGTCACAGCTGGCTCTGTGATGGCACAGAGGCAGTCTATGATGCTGTAGCTGCATGATGACCTCACAAGACACACTCTGTGATGTCATAGCCTACTCTGTGACCTCATGTTACCAGATGATCAATTGCCTCCACCAGGTGAGCTCACACCTGGAGCTTGTTCTCCAAAACCCCAGGCCTATGGAAACCACACAATGCCCATTGTGTCAGAAGGGGAACTGGGAGTTCACCAGCCTCAGTGTCCTGCCAGCTCAGCCAGGCCCACTGGGATATTGGGGTCCACGACCACCAGGGACCACCAGAGAGACCCCCAGGACAGAAGAGCGCATGGGTAGAGGGGAGGGGAAATGTGTTAATGTTTTTGGGGAGATGATTATCAGATGTGTGTTTAGTCAGGACAATCAATGAATATGTGTGCAAAATGCAGACAATAAACAGAAACTTTCCTGTACTCAGCACGCACGGCTTTGGAAGGAGCTCTCCCCCATGCATCCGGCTGAATAAAGAATGCTGCTTCCTAATGCTGCATTGGTGTTAAGGAGTTTTCTGTTTTAGTGAATTTTTGGTAGCACTCCCACTGCCAAGGAAAGCTCTGTCTCCTGCTGTTCACAAACAGAGAAGGGCTGGTGGCAGATGTGGGGCTCGGAGGCTGCCTGGGACACAGTGACCATGAAATAATCAAGATTTCAATGTTCTGTGAGAGAAGGAGCGGCAGCAACAAAATTTCTACCCTGGAATTAGGAAGGGCAGACTTTGGCCTGTTTAGGATGCTGATTTGGGGAGTACTGAATCAGGTACAGATTTTTTTAAGGGAAAAAGCCCTTAAAAACCACGGGGTCCTGGAAGGATGGACACAATCCAAGAAAATAATCTTAAGGGGGAAGGAGAAGCCTGTCCCAGTGTGCCAAATGCGTGGCTGCCCATGGAGCTTTTGTGGAAGCTAAGGGGAGAAATGGAGCAGCAATGCAGTAAGTGTTTAAGGATGTCTTTAGCTTCTGCAAAAAGAAAAGGGGAGAGGTAAAACCTCAATTAGAAGTTAACACAACGGCTTCTGCAAAAAAATACAAAGTATTCTTATAAAAAAAAAATAAAGCAAAAGGAGGGTGAAGGAGATCCTCTACTCTTTATTGAATGCAGTGGAGAATATAGTAACCAAAGATAAGGAAAAGGCTGAGCAACTTACCACTTTGTTTGTCTCAGATTTCAATATTAAGACAGGCTATCCTCAGGACAAGTGTTCTCCTGAGCTGGTAGATGGGCACAGGGAGCAGAACAGCCCCCTGGAATCCAGGAGGAAGCAGCTGCTGACCTGCTGAGCCACTCAGATGCTCACAGGTGTCTCTGGCACCAGATGGGATCCATCCCAGGGGGATAAGGGAGCTGGTGGATGAGCTCCTCAAGCTGCTCTCCATCATTTACCATCAGTCCTGGCTCACCAGGGAGGTTCCAGAGGACTGGAAGTGCCAGTGTGAGCCCATCCCCAGGAAGGGCTGGCAGGAGGATCTGGGGAGCTCCAGGCCTGTCAGCCTGACCTCGGAGCCTGGCAAGGTTATGGAACAGATCACCTTGAGTGCCATCACAGGGCACCCACAGGATGGCCGAGGGATTGGAGCCAGCCAGCGTGGATTCCATTATCTGCATTGAGGGTCGGGATGAGAGGATTGAGTCCACCATCAGCAAATTTGCAGATGACACCAAGCTGGGTGTAAGTGCTGATCTGCTGGAGGGTAGGAGGGCTCTGCACAGGGCCCTGGACAGGCTGGATCCAGGGCACAAATCCAACAAGGTGAGGTTTAACAAGTCCGAATGCCAGGTCCTGCACTTTGGCCACAACAACCCCTGCAGCACAACAGTTCCCATGGGGCCAAGTCAGGAACTGAAATGGGGAGTGAGGCCAGAGAGAAAAGGGCAAACAGAGATGGGCTGTTTGCAGGGGAGGGAACACGAGTAGGATATAGGAAAAAATTTGTACAAGGGAAGAGTAAAGAAAGCCAAGGTGAAGCCAAGGAAATGTTCAGAGCAGTCGGGGGGGTGGCTGCCAGGCAGCCCTGGCTCTGAGCAACAGTGTCTGCAGTGGGACAGGAAACTCCCAGCTGATGGCAACAAACTATCTGGCTGACTGCAGGGGCCAGGACAAAGCTGAGTGCTTTCCCTGGTGTCCCCCAGCCCTTGCTGGCCCCAGGGGCTGATGGCATTTGTGCTCCCTCAGGTTGATGTCCCCACAGCAGCAGCATGGGGGTGCTCCCGCCTGCTCTGTGCAATGCAAACAGGGGCTCCTGAGCCAGTGCTGCCGTGCCTGTGCCTGCAAGGATGGGGCACCTGTGTGAGCTGGGGGAGAGGCCAGGGCTGCAGAGGGGGGATGGTGTTGGCAGCTCCATGAGGACGCTCTGGGACGCTGCCCTGGGCTGTCCAGCGCACTGGGAATGGATCAGCCCCTGCTCTGCTGCTCCTTCCCGTCTCCCCCAGGGCCCTTGCAGAGCCCCAGCCATGCTGTTTGCCCCCAGCCTGCCCATGGCCACCCTGGGGCTGCTCACCGGGGTTTTCTGTGCTCAGCATTGGCCTGCGAATGTACTTGAGAGAGCCTGGGCAAGGAGGCTGGAGCCCCCAGGCCCTGGCCTGAGGCGTCAGCGCTGCCCCAGCAGTGCCCATGGCCTGTCCCTGCTGCAGCCCCGGCACTGCCACCCCCAGCACTGTGCCCGGCCCCGAGAGCACTCAGGCCCTACAGCAACACCAGGGCCACCAGGGCAGCGGGGCAGGGCCACGGCAGCAGCACTGCCAACACCAAGTGCTGCTGCTGCTGCTGGGCACAGCTGCTGGGCCAGCACTGATCTGCCCCCAGCTCTGCACACAGACATTGCTGCTGCAGCTCCAGAGAAGGCAACCAAAGGGCATCTCTGCAGAAAACTTTGTTGAGAAATCCTTTAGTTCCTTTAAAGCCACCAAGAGCGCAGCTCCTCATTGACACAGTCTGTGGCCACAGGGAATGAGAAGAGGAACAAAATGAGAAATGGCACAAGGAATCACATTTCTTTGGGGACAATATGAAAAAAGTAAAGCAAAGGAAAAAAGACCCCATAATCAAACCAACAAGAAGTATCAAACATGGCTTTTATTAGAAATGATTGGCAGAAATTGTCCAGCAGTTTATTGTTTCTGAAAGCATCCAGTAATCAGTGTCCACACTGCAGCCTTGAGCTCCTGGTTCCTCAGGCTGTAGATGAGGGGGTTCAGGGCTGGAGGCACCACCGAGTACAGAACTGACAGGGCCAGATCCATAGATGGGGAGGACATTGAAAGTGGCTTCAGGTAAGTAAAAAATGAGGTGCTGATAAACAGGGAGACCACGGCCAGGTGAGGGAGGCAGGTGGAAAAGGCTTTGTGCCGTCCCTGCTCAGAGGGGATCCTCAGCACAGCCCTGAAGATCTGCACATAGGAGAAAACAATGAACACAAAACAGCCGAATAACAGAAAAGCAGTGCCCATGAGAGGCCCAAATTCCCTAATGTAGGAATTTGAGCAGGAGAGCTTGAGGATTTGTGGGATTTCACAGAAGAACTGGCCCAGGGCATTGCCATGGCACAGGGGCAGGGAAAATGTATTGGCCGTGTGCATGAGAGCATTGAGAAAGGCACTGGCCCAGGCAGCTGCTGCCATGTGGGCACAAGCTCTGCTGCCCAGGAGGGTCCTGTAGTGCAGGGGTTTGCAGATGGACACGTAGCAGTCGTAGCACATGATGGTCAGGAGGGAAATCTCTGCTGCTGTGCAGAAGACAAAAAAAAAAGACTTGGGCAGCGCATCCTGTGTAGGAGATGTTCCTGGTGTCCCAGAGGGAATTGTGCATGGCTTTGGGGACAGTGGTGCAGATGGAGCCCAGGTCAGTGAGGGCCAGGTTGAGCAGGAAGAAGAACATGGGCGTGTGCAGGTGCTGGCCGCAGGCTACGGCGCTGATGATGAGGCCGTTGCCCAGGAGGGCAGCCAGGAAGATGCCCAGCAAGAGGCAGAAGTGCAGCAGCTGCAGCTGCCGCGTGTCTGCCAATGCCAGCAGGAGGAAGTGGCTGATGGAGCTGCTGTTGGACATTTGCTGGGGCTGCACATGGGGACCTGTTCATGGAGAAAGGAAAGTGATGTGTAAGAGGAGATGCCTGTAACCAAAATCAAAGCCATTTCCCGTACACCCTCCCAGGAACACACAGACATGGTCTTCAGTGTTTTCAAGATCCGAGGTTTTGTTTATAGGCTCCTCCATATCTTTCCTGGTATTCATGGATATCAGAAACCATCATCATTTCTGCTACCCTCTGGTAGAACTGAGGGAGTTCCCTGAGAAAAGATGATGTGTGGAGACTGGGGGGAAATGGTCTGTCAGTTCATTCTCTTTGGAGTTTCTCTGGGCTTTCACTTTTCTCAAATGGAGGATGTTCACACTCCTATGTTTTACTTAAAAGATCACCAGATATTGCTGAGAGCAGATGGATATCCCACAAATTAGCTCCACATTTGTAGCCAAGCACTCACATTCCTCATTTCCCAAACCCAGCAGCATTTTTAGTGCCAGAACACCTCTGCCTTTCCCCATCAATCTTAGAACTCAAAGATGCTCTAGGACAGGTTTGCATCCTGGACTGAAGCTCCCAGCTTGGACTGAAATCTCAGGGAGAATTCCAAGTGTCCTTATGATGGCATTGGATTGAGGGATTTGCAGTTCCTTCCCTGGCTGCACTGACAGCATTGCCCAGAGCCGGGCACTGGGGACAGCGTCACCCTGAGCCAGCTGTGCCCCCTGCCAGAGCCCCCAGTGCCGGGCAGCTGCTCCCAGCCCTGTGCTCTGCAGAGGGAACTGGGCCTGGGGCTGCAGAGCTGCCCCACGGCTCTGCTGCAGCTCTGCCTGCACAGGAGGGGCTTCACGCCTTGGAGCCCAGCCCTGAGGGCAGAGGCTTGGCTGGGGGACAGGAGGGAGGGGGCTTGTTCAGAGGGAGGATCTCCACTGGATCGCCTGTGGAGATCTCCAAACCCTCCCTGCCACAGTATTTCTGGGGTTTTGTTTCCTCCCATTACCCAATCTTCTCTCTGCTTCCTGGAGATTTTCCTCCTGCAGGTGTTTCCCTGTGCCTGATCTCTCCCTGCCAGCACTCACAGACCCCAAATCTCTGGGCACTCTCCTTGGCCCTACAGAACCCTGCCTGTCTGCAGGGCACTGGCTGGGGGCAGGTTGTATTTGCAGCTTGGAGAAAGGACAGCTCAGACTGAGCCTGATGGGTCCTGGAAATGTGATGCTGCTGCTGTCCATAGGCAGGGAGGCTGGAAGCACATTAGGGATCTCCTGTGAACCTACTGATCACTAAAAGGAACAGTTGGGATGTCTCAGGCACTTGTCAGAATTCACAACTAATAATTCATAATCAAACTTTAATATTTGTCTCCCATCACTGTCTTTCTCCAATAGCAGGAAACTGAATACCTAGTTTATGGAAGATTCCTAATTTCCATTGAAATCCTTGTCTTGGAAATATTCTATGACTGATCAGAACCCCTCAGCATGTCAGAGCTTCATGAGCATTTCACCTCCTCTGCCCCAGAAATACCCAGAGTTGTACTCACAGAGTCTGTAGGCATTGGGATGTTCCAGCTGTAGGAGATCACTCCAGGAGCTGCAGCTGCATTGTCCTGCAGCCAGAGGTTCCTGTGCCAAGGGCTGGTGGGGATTCTGCCCCAGGCACTTCTCAGCACCTTCCCAGCCCTGACTGATTGAAGCTCTCTGTGCCTCTGTGCTGTGCCCGCGGTGGCTGCAGGCAGTGCCCCAGCCCTGCTGGGCTGGCAGAAGAGCTGCTCATCAAGAGAAATGTGCTTTTCAAGCTCTTCTTGGTTCCCATGAGCTGCCTCTGTGCCAGCAGCCCAGCCCAGCTCAGCAGCACAGCCACAGCACAAGGACTTTAATGACCCTCTGGGGCTTTGTGCTCAGGCCCTGAGCATCAGTCCCTGAGAGGCAGCTGAAGAAACCTCTGCAGAACTCCAAGTCAGAATCACACTCCAAAGTTTCTTGGACTTTTAATGGGTCCCACTGAGGGACACCACAGAGAAAGTGTCCCCAGGCCCCAGGCAGAGCAGAGAACTGCAGGCAGTGATGACAGGTGGGGACAAAGAGAAGCCAAGTCTTGGTGCCCTGGGGCACAGCAGGCTCTGTGCCACCAAGGGCTGCCAGGAGACACCTTGTCCTGAGGCACTGGGGCCTCCTGGCACAGCCCCAGCCAGGCTGGCCACTGGCAGCCCCTTGTCCTGCCCTCTGCATCCCCCCCTAGCCCACATGCCAGTGGCCTCAAGGATCTGCTGGAAGGAGTCCCTGGGGAGCCTTGCTCAGCAATGGCCCCGGGGGCTCCTTCATGCTCCCAGGGACTGCAGGCTTTTCAAAGGACTTTGGCTTTTGCTTTTGCCTTGGAGTCTCTGGGAGGTTTCTGCAATCATGGCCTCCAATGATCTGCTGTAATTAGTCCCTGGAGAGGCTTTGTCAGTAACAACACTCAGTGGGGCTCATTAATGCTTCAAGGTACTTCAGTTATTTTCAGGTACTTGGTGTTTCCCTTTTGATCCAGACTCTGTGAGAGGTTTGTGCAATCCTGGCCCCAATTATCTGCTTTAACGAGTCCCTTGAGAGCTTTGTACTGACACTCAGTGGGGCTCATTAATACTTTGAGATACTCAAAGTTTTTAAGGTACTTTGGAATTTTCTTTCCTCACTGAGGTTCCTGAGAGGTTTTTGTGTCATCCTGGCCTCAAATTCTCTCCTCCAAGGAGTCCATGGGCAGCCTATGTTGGGGATGGACCTCAGTGCGACTCATTAATTCTTTTAGACACTTTAAAGTTTTCTTCTGACTTTGACTCCTGGAAAAGTTTGTGCAATCTCCTCTCAGGCCCTGAGGTTCCAGGGCTCAGCTCCAAAAGAACCACAGGGCTCATTAGGATCAAGCAAGTCCAGAGAAACCATGGCTCTGCCTTGATTTCTCTGTCTTCTTGTGCAGCTCATCAGGAAGCTTTCTGTAGTGGTTTTGGTTCTGGCAATTTGAGATTTCTTGGCCAATGTATCAATTAATGTGGCGGGTTCAGTGTTGGCTAATTACCAGTGCACTCACTAGAATATACTTATTCATTTCCTGCTGTGAGGTGGGATTAGGAGAAAGGCAACGTAGGTCTAAAACATTAAAAGGGTATAAAGAAAAGTTCAATAATAGTAATAAATATTAAGAGTAATAAGAATCAGAACAAAACTTTCAGAACACTTCTTTCCCTAGAGCCTTTTGTTTTTTACTGACAATGTAAAGAGAGAAACCTAAGATGTTCAGTTTCTTACCTCTAGAATAGTCTTTCTTCAGTTCTCTTCGGGAGAGGAGTCTCTCTTTCATGCTGTGGAGTTTTCTCTGTAAGAAAACAATTCTCTCGTGGCTCTCAATTTCCACGAATAGCAGCCACCCCAAAAATCTACATTTATGAAGAAGTCCCACCCATTTGTTCACAGCCTTTCCACAGTTGTGTTTATGGGCCATGTCAGCTCAGGGGGTTATTAGTTTGAAGATGAGCTGTTTAAGAGCAAATGTTCTCTTCATCTATTACTGAAATCATCTTCATCTCTGGGAAGAGAGATCTTTTTCTTCTCTCCCTGAGGGCACAGGGTCTCATCACTCTTCTCTTTTTTTTTCTGTACAAAGTTCTCATGGGATCACAGCTACTTCAACATTTGCTTACTTTAGCATGGAGGCCTTTGCCAAAGAAGTCATCTCCCCATAATTTTCAGTGTGTTATAGGGAAAAAGAGAGTCTGGTGTATCAGTTACATCCTTCTCCATAGCTTTACAAGAGGATTTCAGCCCCAAGATCAAGGCATCTCCTCATCCCTCCCATCTGGGACTCAACTTTCTCTTCACTGACCTTGGTGTCTTCATGCTGCTCCTCTCTGTGCCTGCACTTTGTCCTTTTCTCTCACTCCAGGGAGGATGGAAGCACTGAAAGAGTTCATATCTCACCCAGGGCCTGCAGATGGTTACGTGACCCCGGCCAGGCTCGGTACTTGCGGCCGGAGCTGTTTTACGATGGGGGTTTCTGCAGCGGCTGCGCTGGGGCTGTGTCAGATGGGCTGCGCTGGGGGGAGGGCCAGGATCTCAGGAGCCAGGCCAGAACACAGCAGCAGCACGGCCAGGGGCCAATGGCTTCTCCTCCCCCTGCCCGGGTGGTGTGCGTGAACCCCAATGGTGGCAGAATCATGGCTGACCTGGCTGGCCTGGGGCTGCTCTGAGGCCTGGTGGATCCTGGCTCAGCCCAGGCTGGCAGGAGGGCAGGGCTTGGTAGCGCCCAGATGTTCCCAACCGCAGCCACGGCCCAGCCCAGCCTCAGCCCCAGGGCCTCCCCTTTCCCTGCCCAGCAGCCAATGGGGCCTGGCGGGCTCCCTGGAAGGGGCCCAGACCCATGGCAGGAGCCACCCGGCCCACCTGGATGAGATGGAAACCAGATCAGCCTTGTTGCCTCTTTGCAGCCAGAAGGGTAAGAGACCCTCCTGGCATTTTCTTCTTTAACATGTGTCTTCACACAGGCGTGTACAGTTTCCTGAGTGGTTTAACAGATTGTCAATTCTCAATGCTAATTACTGATCAGGTCTTTTTTTGTCAAACACGGAGAATACTGCTAGCAGCTTCGCTTAGAACATCACTTCCATGATTCAAAACCACCACAACAGCACAGAGCACAGAGCTCCTTTGTCCCTCTATAATGGTCATGTGCCCAAAGACTCAAAACCCCTCCTTGGGAGATCTCTGGGCGCTCTCCAAGGTGTTTCCAAATGAAAACATTCAGCTCATAGTCAAAGAAAATCACCAGAGGACAGGGCCTACCTGACCTGTCTGTCCTGGCTACTGTTGTCTGGGAGCAATCCTTGGATATCCAGAATTTGGGAGGCCAAATTCTAATTATGGCCATGGCCCCTGGACATGAAAGCTGGTTCTTCTGCATGGGAATGAAGGAATAGAGCCCCAGTCTTTCAGGGACAGATGAGAGGTGACCACCAGAGGCCAAGGCCAGCCAGAGCTGCAGGATTTTTTCTGAGAGATACCCTTGCTTATAGGAAATTTTTTAGGGAGAGAACTAATTTTGGCAATGGGCATCTGAAAAGAGGGACAGTTCTTTTCCTTAGCACCAAAATACAGAGTCGCAGTGCTGCAAGAGCTGATGAGAGGCAGCCCTTGACATCCCAAGATCAGCCAGACCTGTCAGGTGGCCCATGGGAGGCCAAGCCAGCCAAACCTGTTCCATGTTCCCTGGGTTCCACGAGGCCCCACAGTGTCCCAATGGTCCCTTGCTTCCATGAGGCCCTGAGGTGTCCACAATGCCCCCTTGGTGACATGAGGCCCTAAAGGGTCACAATGGTCTCCATGGTTCCATCAGGCCCCACAGAGTCATCATGGTCTCTGGGCTCCATGAAGCCCCGCTGTGTCACCATGGCCCCTTGGTTCCATGGGCTCCAGTGGTGCCACAATGATCCCCTGGGTTCCATGAGGTTCCCTAGTGTCACCATGGTATCCTTGGACCTGCTGGGACTCTCAGTGTGTTCCCAGTCACCCCAGTATGGTTACAGACACTCCCAGTACATCCCAGTTGCCCTCAGCATACTCACAGTCATTCCCAGTCACATCCACTTGGCCAGTAAGGTTCCACTTTCCACGAGTATGATCCCAGTCACTCCAGGGAAGGGAAGGGACCAGGACAGACTGGGACAGGCTGGGATGGACTGGGACACCGGGACACACCGGACACACCGGACACACCACGCTCAGGACTGGGACCAGTGGGAGCAGGATCAGAGCACCCTGGGACCGCAGCGGCCAGAACTGGGGCAACAGGATCACAGTGGGACCAACTGGGATTGACTGGGAGTGTCTGTGACCATACTGGGGGTGACTGGGAACACACTGAGAGCGACTGGGGAGTCACTGAGAGTCTGCACTGGGGGCAACTGGGATTGACTGGGACCATGCTGGGGAAGACTGGGATCATAGTGGATTCATACTGGGATCATACCTGGAGTGACTGGGTCTGTGCTAGGGTGCAGTGGTTTTGGATTGCTAATTTAGGATTTCTCTAATTTTGAGATTTTTTTGGCTAATGTACTAAAGAACGTGATGGGTTTGGTGTTGGTTAATTACTAATACACTCACTTTTTGTTGTTTGTTTGTCTCCTAGGATTAGGAGAGAAGGTAAAGTGGGCTTAAAACTTTAAAAGAGTATAAAGAAAAAAATTATTAAAAGTAACTAAAAGGAAAAAAAAGGTAGTAAGAATCAGAACAAACTTTTCAGAATACTTCTCTGCTCCCCAAGACTTTTTCTTTCTCACTGACAATGTAAAGAAACTGAACTTAGGATTTCTAGTCAGTTTACTACCTCTAAAATAGTCTGTTTTAAGTTCACTTAGGGAGAGAAGTCCCTCTTGTTAAAGTTATGGAGGCTTTTCTACAAGAGGAAAAAACAGTTTTCTTGTGGTTCTCAGGTTCGTCACGAATAACAGCTACCCGAAGAACCTTACTATCGTGAAATCTTTTCTATTTCTACAAGCCTTTCCACAGCTTGTCAATGAGCTATGCTGATTTATGGTGTATTGTTTTAAAGATGAGCTGTTTAAAGGCAAAAGTTCTCATTATCAGTCTCTAAAATCATCTTAATCTTTGGGAACAGAGAACTTCTTTTTTTAGAAGCACAAGAGTACTCTTCTCTCTTTCTCTGTTCAAACTTCTCATGGGATTACAGCTATTTTAACATCTGCCTACTTTAACATAGAGGCCTTTACTTGATCTCAGTTTGAACACTTTCATCTCCTTATGGTTTTATGTGTTACAAGGAAAAAGATATTTTCTTTATAGGTTACAAGAAGATTTCAGCTCTAAAAACAAAGCATCTTCTCACCCCTCCCATCTAAGACTTCTTTATTAACTTTAATGTCTTCATGTTCTTTTTCATACACTTGCATTTTGTTCTTTTCTCTCACTCAAAAGAAGATTGAAGTACTGAAAAAGTTACCATCACACCTGAAGCCTACCTAACCCACCAATACCTTGTAACAGAAAGCTGAGGCTAAGTTGTGTTCAGATCAGCTTTATAGTTAGTTTTTAGTTTTCTACACCAGCTACAGAAGTCTGGTCTACAGCTACAGGTCTCAGCCACGCTGAGAAGAAGCAGCCTGGCAGCAAGATCTTCACAGCCACAGCCAGCCCTGCTCTGGCTCAAGCTCCGCAGCCTCCCCTGTCTTCCTGCCTGGCAGCTGCTGAAGCCCAGCCCGGCCAAAGCAGAGCCCAGAGAGAGAGAAGCCAGCAAGCAGCCCAGAAAACAGAAGAGAAGCCCAGCCCGCAGCAAGGCTGCCCAGCCCAGCCCAGCCGAGGCACAGAGCCGAAGCCGAAACCCACCACCTCCCTGCCGACCAACAGAGGAAAAAAGAGCTTCCAAATTTTTCGTCTTTAACATGTGTGTTTCACAAAAGCGTGTCTAGCTTTCCAGCAGTTCAACAGACTGTCAGATACACAAAAAACCTTCCAAAATTTCCTCCCATTCCAAACCATAACACAGGGGCCACTGGGAGCAACTGGGATCCGACTGGGAGCAACTGGCAGCAGCTAGGACCAAGCTGGGAGCAACTGGGATCATGATGGCATCAGAGTAGGATCATACTGGGAGGGACTGGGTGTGTGCTAGAGGCAACTGGGATCACACTGGAGGAGATGGGACCATGCTGGGGACAAATGGATCATACTGGGAGCAACTGGCACCACACTGAGGGTGACTGGGGTCATTCTGGGATCGTACTGGAAGGGACTGGGAGCAGGCTGAGGGCAACTGGGATCATGTTTGGGCAACTGGGATATACAGGAAGTGACTGGAATCATGCTGGAGGTGACTGGGAGTGGCTATGAGCAACTGGAATCATACTGGAAGCTATTAGGAGCAACTGGGAGTGAGTGGAAACACATTGGGGGGCAACTGGGATATACTGGGAGAGACTGGGAGTGACTGAATAACGGAAGAAACATAAAGGAAGTTACTGGGATAGTACGGGCAGTATGTGAGAGAGACTAGAATCATTCTGGGAGTGACTGGAATCATTCTGGGAGTGACTGGAATCATACTGGGTGACTTGGAGTGACTGGGACCACACTGAGGACAAATGGCACCGTACTGAGAGTGACTGGGTTCAGACTGGAATCGTACTGGGAAGGACTGGAACCATACTGGGAGTGCCTGGAACTATAGCAGGGGTGAGTGGGAACACCTGGGACCATGCTGGGATTATACTGGGATCATAGTG
>NW_024037374.1:1647007-1671652 GCF_015832195.1 Motacilla alba alba
CTCCTATGGGAGAGAACTGTCCTCCTCCAAGGGCCCATGGCCAAAATAGAGATTCCTCTTCCAAATTGCCTTATATGCAAAGATTGTTCCCAGATGAAATCTGCCAGGACAGACAGCTCTGGCTGCCTTGGCTACCCAGGGGCCAATTCTCAAATGCCTTTAAAAAACTAGGACTATGTGCTTTTCTTTCTTATGGGAAAAAAAACCTCTATCTTGACTAGGCACCCATGGCCAAAATTGGGCATCTGCCTCCAGAATTCCCTATATCCAAGGATAGCTCCCAGCCAAAAGCTGCCATGACAGCTAGACAAGTCTGGCTGGCCTTGGCTTCCTGAGGGCTGGCACGCATGTGAAACACTGGGGCTCTGTGCATTCCTTCTTAATGAAAAGACCTTTTCTTCCTGTCCAGGTTCCCATGGCTAAAATTGACATTCCTCAGTGAAAATGCCCTATGTCCAAGGATAGCCCCTAGATGAAAGGTGCCAGGAGAGACAGGTCTGGCTGGCTTGACCCATGAGTGGCTACCTCTCATCTTCTTTCAGAACACTTGGACTTCGCATTTTTCCTTCTTATGGGGAAAAAACCATCCACCTTGACCAGCTGCCCATGACCAAAACTAGGATTCCACCTCCAAAACTCTGTGGATCCAAGGATTGCTTCCAAGGGAGAGCTGCCAGGACAGAAAGGTCTGGCTGCCTTTGGCCCCTTTGGGACTGCCTCACACCTGCTTATGAAGCACTAGGAATTGGGGCTTTCCTTCCAATTGGAAAGAACCATCCTTCTTCTTAAGGTGTCTGTGGTCAAAATTGAGATTCCTCCTCCCACATTCCATATATCCAAGGATTCCTCCATGACAAAATCTGCCAAGACAAACAGATCTGGCTGACTTGGCTTCTCAGGAGCCACCTCTCTTCTCATCTGCCTTTGAAACACTGGGCCTGGGTTCTTTCCTTCCCATGGAGATCCCTGGGACACTGTGGGGACCTCATGGAACCAAGGGGATCATTGTGGCACCACTGGAGCCCATGGAACCAAGGGGCCATGGTGACACAGCCGGGGCTGCATGGAACCCAGAGACCATGATGACTCTGTGGGGCCTGATGGAACCATGGAGACCATTGTGACCCTTCAGGGCCTCGTGTCACCAAGGGGGCATTGTGACACCTCAGGGCCTCCTGGAAGCAAGGGACCATTGGAACACTGTGGGGCCCCATGGAACCAAGGGAACATGGAACAGGTCTGGCTGGCTTGGCCTCCCAGGGGCCACCTGACTGGTCTGGCTGATCTTGGGACGTCAAGGGCTGTCTCTCATCAGCTCCTGGAAAACTGGGTCTCCATGTTTTCCATGCTGTGGAAAAGAACCTCCCATTTTTTTCAGGTGCCCATTGCCAAAACTGGTACTCTCCCAAAAAAAATTCCCATAAGCAAGGGTATCTCTCAGAACAAAACCTGCCAGCTCTGGCTGGCCTTTTCCTATGGTGATCATGTCTCATCTGCCCTGGAAACACTCGGGCTCTGTTCCTTCTTTCCTATGGAGAAGAACTGGCCTTCTTATCCAGGGGCCATGGCCAAATTTAAAATTTGGCTTCCCTAATTCCATATATAGAACAATTGCTCCCAGACAAAAGTAGCCAGGACAGACAGGTGAGGCTGGCCCTGTCCTCTCGTGATTTTCTTAGACTCTGAGCTGAATGTTTTCATTTGAAAACACCTTGGAGAGGGCCCCGGGATCTCCCAAGGAGGGGTTTTGAGGCCTCAGGCACATGACCACTGCATATGGACAAAGGAGCTCTGTGCCCTGTGCTTTTCTGGAGGTTTTGCATCACAGAAGTGATGTTCTAAGAGAAGCTGCTAGCAGTTTCCTCCCTGTGTGACAAAAAAAAATCAGTAATTAGCATTGAGAATTGACAATCTGTTAAACCACTAAGGAAACTGTGCACACCTCTGTGAAGACACATGTTAATGACAAAAAAGCCTGGGAGGATCTCTTTCCCTTCTGGCCAGCAAAGAGGTAACAAGGCTGACCGGGTCCCCGTCTCAGCCAGGGCAGCCAGCACATGCCCTGTCCTCAGAAGCCATGGCTGACCAAAGCACAGTGCTCTAAAATCTTGCATTTGCTGGTTTCTGGTGTCTGCTGCATTGCTTTCTAAGCAAAACAGGGAGAAGGCAGACTGTGTGTAGCTAAAGATACTGTAGATTGTGTAACACTTGCTGAGGCCTTGGTCTTCGAGGTTAGATCAATTTGGAATGACTGATGTAGAATGAGTGCAACACAGGAAAGGGGAGCATATAAGGAAGGGAGTTAATTGTAGAATTTAACATCTTGGATTGTTTCTTTCCATTTTCATTTCACCTCTGGAAAGCTGTTCCAGTTTTCCAAGAATCTTCTCCACAGTCCTGTCTGCTCTTTTCAAGAACCTTTCCTGGAGAATGAGGTTGACCTCCTGTCACAAGATGTGACACCACCTGCAGCTTCTCTTGGCTTTCCACCCTGTGCGTGCAGCAGGACTCTTGCAGCAAAGATGACAAAGGTTTGGAGAACTTGACAACTTGTGCTTTCTTTTCCCAGTGGACTGGAGAGTTGTGCCATGGGTAAGGTTTTCATTGTTGCTGTTCTAGGCTAAGAAAACAGGAGGTGGTACCAGGAATTGTTAGGCAATACAAGCCTGGCTGAATGCAGAGAAAGAATCTCCAGAGCCTGCAGCCGGAAGTGGAGAGTTGTGTGATAATCATTCAAACTTCTCAGGGGACATCTTGAAAGTGATCTAGAACATAAAAATGGGCTGCCAGAAAAAGTTTGTTTCTGTGTTGAGTGTAGATAATTCCACATCTGGTGCTTTGGTGCATAAATCAAGAGCACAATCAGTTCATGAGAAGCACCAGAACAAGCTGGACCTCTCAGAGCAGCCGACTGAAAGAATCTGCACAGCAGAAATGCAGGGAATGACTTGGTGAACCTTGCCTGGAAGAAGGGTGATTTTTTTAATAATCTCTTATCAATTCTCTTGGCTTTTGACTTTCTTAGCAAGGCCATTTGCATCCCAGATTCCCCATGAAGTGAGAAGCCTGAGCTTGTGCAAGTGCCTTAAAAATGGCCTGTTCCTCTGCAGGGACACTCAGGCAGGAACAGGAGCCAGAGCCCTCTCTGGGGAAGCCTCCTCCAAGCTGGAATTTGTGCCGTGCTGGGAGAGGAGGAGGAGGAGGAGAAGGCTGGGCACTCTGTGGCAGCAGCAGGAGGTTTGGGCCACAGGACATTCCATCTGCACTGCTGCCCCGCAATGGGCGGCCGTGCCCGGGGCTCTGGGCCTGGCCCCGCGTGCGCTGAGCTCCCTGGGCTGGGCTCAGGTTCCCGCTGGCACTGGGCAGAGGCTGGGCTCAAACTGGCATCAGCAGCAGTGCAAAATACCTCTGGGCATCTACATTTCCTGCGGCTGGGAAGAAGCAGTGAAGCGAGTCAAGAAGTTCTGGTTTCTGTTTCTCCTGGTGGATTTTTCAATTTAATTCCACACTATGGAGGCAATTTCTGTCATGGCCTCTGTCAGTTTATTCTATTTCAAAGCACCAGCAACAGGGCTGTGGTTGAGCACTGTAAATGTGGCCTGTGGGGCTTTAATTCCTCTCGCCTTAGTGCTCAGGGGCTGGTGGGCATTCCAGTATCTGCTGATCTTTATGCCTGTGACAAAAACACTGACTTTGCTGTCATGAAGGCACCGTGAGTAGCACCAACTGAAAGAGGCACTTGCAGTTTTGTGGATAAAATTCAAGTGGCAAGCAGAAGAGGGCCAAGAGCAGCCATGATCTCCAATTCCCAAGGCAAAGGCAGCAGCAGCCTCCTGCTGTCAGCTGAGGGTGAGTAAAACAGAGCTGGAAACAGCGCTGGAACCCGATCCTTTCTTCCTCTGAGGGCTGGCTCAGGGCAGCACAGGCGGGCCCTGAGGAGTCAGGGCTGTGTGTGGATGCTTGTTGCTGTACTCCAGAATTCAGCTGGAAAAAGCGCTTGGGAGCCGAGGCAGGAGCAGGTGGGAAGGGGCCAGCACTGCTGCTGCTCCTGGCCGGGAGCCCCGGATGGGCCGGGCCGGCGCCCCCTGCGCTGCGGCTGCTGCTGCTGCCAGAGCCAGGCGGGACTTGGGGACAGGGAATGGACACGGGGGGACAGCAAAGGCCTGGGGGCTGCAGGGATGGTGGCGCTCGGGCCAGCGCCAGCACAGAGCTTCAGCCCGCAATGAACCCAGAGGGAAACGCTGGGGAAAGGCTCCAGTTCAGCCTTTCTTTACTCATTGCTGTGCAGGGACTGAAATTAAAGGAGAACAAACAGGGCCTGACCCCTTCTCCTTTGGGAGGAGCCCCGCGCCTGGGGCTGTGAAGGGTCATGAGGGGCTGGGAGGGGGCTGTGAGGGGCCATGAGGGGCTGTGAGGGGCTGTGGTATGCCAGGCACCTCATGGAACCAAGGGTTCATTGTGACACTGCGGAACCAAGGAGATCGTTGTTGACAGTATGGAACCTCATAGAACCAAGGTGCCATGGTGCCCCAGCAAGGCCTTGTGGAACCACAGGGGCCATGGTGACACTATGGAACCTCTGGTCGATTGTTACACAGCAGCCACAGCAGGGCTGCAGAACCAAGGAGATCATTGTGACACTGCACAAGCTCATGTCATCAAGGCGTCCATGTTACGCTACTGAACCTCATGGAACCAAGGGCCCATTGTGACACTGTGGAACCAAGGAGACTGTTGTTGGCAGTACAAAAGCTCATGGAACCAAAAGTCCATTGTGACATTGTGGGGCCACATGGAACCATGGAGAGCATTGTGACACTTCAGGACCCCCTGGAACCAAGGGGCCATTGTGTCACTGCAGGGCCTTGTGTAACCAAGGGGTCATTGTAGCACGGCAGGGCCTCATGGAATCAAGGGGATCACAGTGACTCTGTGGGGCTCCATAAGGGGCTGTGGGGCTCCATAAGGGGCTGTGGAGCTCTGTAAGACCACGGGGCCATTCTGACTGTGGAACCAAGGATACCATTGTTACACTACAGGGCATCATGGAACCAGTGAGACCATTGTGACATTGCCCGGCCTCATGGGAGCAAAGGGCTGTTGTGACACCGTGGGGCCTGGTAGAACTGAGGGGCCCTTGTGACCCTGAGTGGCACCATGGAACCAAGCAGAGCACTGTGACACTGCAGGGATCCGTGGAACTGAGAACTCGTGTGACAGTGAGGAGCCCAATGGAACCAAGGAGCCATTCCGTACTTCGGGGCTTCATGGAACCAAGGTGCCACTGTGATACTGCAGAACCAAAAGAGACCATTGTGACACTGCGGGGCTTCATGGACCCAGTGAGAGCATTCTGACACTCCGAGTCCCCATGGAAACAAGGGGTGATTGTGACACCGCAGGGCCTCATAGAACCAAGGCAACCACTGTGAGACTGCAAGGTCTCATGGAAACAAGGGGACAGTGTGACACTGCGGTTTTCCATGGAAGCAAGGAGCCAGTGTAACACATCCAGGCCTGGTGGAACCAAGGGGCCATTGTGATCCTGAGGAACCCAAGAGAACCAAGGGGTCATTTTGAGACTCTGTGACCTCATGGAACCAATGGGGCATTGCGGCGTTGCGCAGCCCCATGGAAACAAGGAAACCATTTTGACACTGCAAGGCCTCATGGAAGCAAGAGGCCATTGTGCCACTGCGGAGCCAAGAAAGCCATTGTTCTATCACTGGGCCTCATGGAAACAAAGATCTGTTGTGATCCTTCCAGGCCTCATGGAACCAAGGGGCCATTGTGATGCTGCAGGGCCCCAAGAATCCAAGAACATGGAACAGGTCTGTCTGGCTGGGCCTCCTGGGGGCTGCCTGACTGGTCCAGCTGACCTTGGCATGTTGAACGTCTCTTCTTATCAGGCTCTGAAACCCTGGAGTTCTGTGCTTTCCTTCCTGTGGGAAAGAACTGTCCTTCTCCTCCAGGGATTCATGTCTGAAATTGGGATTCCTCCTCCAAATTGGATTCTATCCAAGGAATATTCCTCTATAAAACCTGCCAGGACAGACAGCTCTGGCTGGCCTTGGCCTCTTGGGGGCCACCTCTCATCTGCCTTCAATGCACTGGGGGCCTGTGCTTTTCTTCCCATGAAAAAAAAAACATCTTTTAAGTCCAGGCATCCATGGCCAAAATTGAGAATTCACCTCCAAAATTCCTTCCATGCAAGGATAGCTTCCAGACAAAAGCTGCCAGGACTATCTCACTTCCCTTGGTTTCCTGAGGGCCAGCTCTCATCTGCCTTTGAAATACTGGGGTTCTGTACTTTCCTTCCTTTGGAAAGGAACTTCCTTCTTGTCCAGATGCCCATAGACAAAGGTGGGGTTTGGCCTCCCAAATTCTGTCTATCCAAGGATTCCTCCCTGACAATAGCTGTCAAGACAAACAGATCTGGCTGGCCTTGCCTCCCTGGGGCCACCTTGAGTCAGCTTTTCGAACACTGGGGCTCTGTCCTTTCCTTCCTCTGGAGAAGAACTGTCATTCCAGTCCAGGTACCCATGGCTGAAATGGAATTCCACCCCCAAAACTCCCCAAATGTCCAAAGGTTGCTTTTAGAGAAAAGCTGAAGGGACAGAGAGGTCTGGCTTGCCTTGGCCTCTGGTGACAGCTTCTCATGTGCCTTCAAAACCCTGGGGTTCTGTGGTTTCCTTTCTGTAGAAAAGAACTGTCCCCCTTGTCCAGACACTCTTGGCCTCAAGCACTTGACCATTATAGGGACACAGGAGCTCAGTGGGGTGGAGACCGAGGACAGCAGAGGAGAGCCCTGGGAGGGACTGAAGGGTGGATTCAGAGGTGGTGGGTCCTTTTGACATAGAAGAGAACAGCCAGAGAAAGGGTCCTGCCCTTGGCATTGCACATCCCCACATTTCCCCATCGCGGGAAGAGCCCTGAGCAAGGAGGGAGGGACAGGATCTGCCTTGCCAGGGGCTGGGGCTCAGGCCTTGGCCCTTTGCATTCCTGAAACACAGCCAGCTTTGCTCAGCACCAGGGACACCTTTGCCTTGCTTGTCCCCAGCTGTCATCACTGCCTCCAGTGTTCTGCTCTGGCTGGAACCTGGGGACACTTTCTCAATCCTGTCCCTGACAGGGATCTCTTGAAAGTGCAAGAAACTTGAGTGTTTCAATGTAACTGAGTTCTTGAAGGTTTTGTGACATCACTGAGGGAATTGCAACATCACAGAGCTGGCTGTGATGTCATAGAGTAGGGTGTGAGGCCATAGAGCAGACTCTGCCATCATAGAGGGTGGCTCTGTGGCATCAGAGAGAGGGTTATGACATCACCGGGTGGCTGTATAACATCATGGAGCAGACTGTGACATCAAAGAAGAGGCAGTGGCATCATAGGGTGTATTTGTGACATCACCGAATCTTCTGTGACATCACAGAGCAGCTGTATCACATCACAGGGTGACATCTCAGAGTTGACTCTGACATCACATGGGCTGTGTGACGTCATAGGGGGCTGCGTGACATCACAGAGACGGCTGTGTGACATTACAGAAGGGTTTGTGACATCACAGAAAGCTGTGTGACATCACAGACGGTAGTATGAAATCACAGAGGGTGTGTGATATCATAAAAGGGCTGTGTGATATCACAGGGGCTGTGTGAGGTCACTGGAGAGGTCACTCTGCCCTACCCCCCCCCCCCCCCCCCCCCCCCCAATTCCCCCCAGAGAAATCCAATGCTGCTCATGCACAGTGGGGTCCCCTGTCCCTCTGGGTCCCCCTGCCCTCAGCACCGCAGCCTCCCCCAGAGGATGTTCCATGAGATCGACCCCAGAGCCTTACACGGTGATGGGGGCTGGGGCCATGGGGGTGGGACAGGGGGACAGGGACCCTCCGGCAGCATCCCCATGTCCCCCACAGCCAGAGCCTGGGCCAGGGCTCCTTCACCCTATTATGAACGAGGGCTTGAGAGCGCTGAAAAAATCCCCAGCAAGGGATCAGCAAAAACCAGATTTAATATTCAGCCACAGCACGGCAAATTTCCTTAGCAAGAGTCACTCTGCTCCTGACTGGACACTTCAGGCACAGCAGGGAAACAAAGCAACAACAAAACCAAACCAAATCCAGGCAATCATACACAGAAATGAACCGAGAACTGTCCCTGTATGTGTCTGTGTAACAAGAGGACAGTGAGGGCAAGGATAAAAGGAATATGGTCTAAGAGCTTAACACAGCTAAAAACTTAACAGGACTTAACCTATAACTTAACCTTGACTGATACCTTAAACTTTACAATACAGCAGAAGAACAGCACTTGACAGTGTTTCACCACACTTATAACCGATGACTTAGCAATATAAAAGAGGACTAACACATAACATTATTTAACTTAGCTTATGACTTATATTAAACGTAACAACTTAGCAAAAGAACAACTCTTAGCAGCATTTCACTTAGGTTATTCCTCATGACTTGACCTTACCTACAGGCCTGACTGACTCAGCTATCCAAGGCACTCAAGCCCCTCAGAGAGCAGCATTTCTGCCCCATTTCCCCAGCACAGGCACTCCTGTGTGCACACAGACACCAAGAGTCAGTGCAAGGCACCTGTGAGAAATTCCCCTGAGGGCAGGGAATGCTCACTGTGGATGCTTTGGCATCTCCCCAGCAGGTGAAGGGCTGAGCCTGGAGGAGTGGGGGGATCGGCCCAGGCTCTGTCGCTGTTCAGGGATCCCCGAGTGCAGCAAACGGGAGGGTTCCCGGCTGGGAGAGGCCCCACTCCGAGGGAGTGGCTGGCCCAGGAGAGCTCCAAGGGGCTCCTTTTGGAGCGCTGTTTGTAGGGCCCCAAGAGAGGGGCTTCAGTCCCAGCAATGGTTCATCCTGGCTGCACTCAGCATCAGCAGCTTTCTTTGGCAGTGTGAGAACAGGGATGTTGTGGCACTGAGGGAACAAAACCAGTTCCCAGAGCTGCTCCTGCAGAAAGCAGGAGCTCCTTGGGCAGCAGCAGTGCCTGGAGCAGCCAGTGTTTGTGATGAGCTCCAGAGGAGCTGAGCCCAGGGGCTGCTGGCCAAGGCCGAGGCCCAAGGAGCATTTCTCAGCTGGCAGGGCGGCCTGAGAAGGGGAGGGGGGAATGCAGCAGCGCAGGGCCTGTGGAACCAAGGGACCATTGTGACACTGTGGGGCCCTGTGAGACCAAGGGACCATTGTGACACTGTGGGGCCTCATGGAATCATGGAGAGCACTGTGACATTGCTGGGCCTCATGGAACCAAGGGGGCCATTATGACACTTTGGGGTGTCATGGGACCACAGGGCCATTGTGACACTGTGAGACCCCATGGAGCCAAAAGTTCTTTGTGACATTGCAAGGCCTCATGGAACCATGGAGGGAGCATTAAGAGACTGCACAGCCTCATGGAACCCAGGAGACCATTGGGACACTGTGAGGCCCCATGGAACCAGTTAGACCATTGTGACCCTGGGGGTCCCCACAGAACCAAGAGCACCATTGTGATACTGTGGGGCCTGGTGAAACCAAGAAGACTTTGTGACACTGCAGGGCTGCATGGAACCAAAAGTCCACTGTGACATTGCAGGGCCTCGTGTCATCAGGGGTCCATTGTGACACTGGGCAACCAAAGGAGACCATTGTGACACTGCAGGGCTGCATGGAACCAAAGCTCCAGGATGACACTGCTGTAATCAGTGGTCCATTGTGGTCCTGTGGAGCCAAAGGAGACCATTGTGACACTACAAACCCCCAGGGTTCAAAGATCCTTTGTGACACTGGGGGGCCTCATGAAACCTAGAGGCCACTGTGATACTGTGGGACCCCATTGAACCAAGGGTCCACTGTGACACTGCAGGTCTTCTTCTAATCAAGGGGCCATTTTGACACTTCAGGGCTGCATAAAACCAAGGGAACACAGAACAAGTCTGGCTGGTTTGGCCTCCTGGGGGCTGCCTGACTGGTCCAGCTGACCTTGGCATGTTGAGGGTGTCTTCTCATCTGCTGCTGAAACACTGGGGCTCCATGCTTTTTTTGCCATGGAAAAGAACTCTCCTTCTCCTCCAGGCACCCATGGCCAGAATTGGGATTTCACCTCCCAATTTCTTCATATGCAAGGATTGCTCCAGTAGGAATATTGCCAGGACAAGTCGGGCTGGCAGTGGTTTCACAAGGGTCATTTCCCATCCGTCTCCAAAACATTGAGGAAGGCTCCGTGCATTCCTTTCTATGGGAAAGAATAGTCCTGCTTCTCCAGGCACACATGGCCAAGATTGGGATTTCACCTCCAAAATACACTATTCCAAAGACTGGTCCCTGACAAAATCTGCCATTGCTGACAAGTCTGGCTGGCCTTGGACTAGTGAGGTTCTCACCTGCCTTCCAAACTCTCGGGCTCTGTGCTTTCCTTCCTAGGGAAAAGAGCTGTCCTTCTTGGCCAGGTGCCCATGGCCACAATTCGGGTTCCACCTGCAACATTGGCCATTGAGAGAGACTGGAGCAGATTGCTGGCTCAAAACATTTCATGTGTGGGGGAGGAAGGGGCAGGTCCAGCCTTGTCCTGCCCTGGAACCTCAGTGTTATGTTTGCCCAATTATCCATTCACAAATAAAAAGCAAACAGAATTAAATGTAGCAGCAATTTTAATGAAGTAGTTTAGAATATATATAAATTTGAATACACTCTATATATTGACAATATAATTTGGTTAGAATGAGGAATAATCTGGTTCTGATAATAACACAGAAGTAAAAAAATACCGTGGGGTACGGAGTGCAAGGGCTTTGGAACCCCTGCCACCTCACGTACAAGGCCATCAAGTTACAATTCCCCTTTTTATGCTGTGTGCCATCACCATCTCCTCCCATTTTCGATTTGTCACATTCGTATTTCCACCCTCATCATCACCTTCATCACGCATGTGCCACCATTCCTTTTAAGTGTTCGCACCACTCTTTGGGGGTGGTCTGAGGAAGGCTTCTCCTCTTCCTCAGGTGTCCTTTATTTCACCTTTGGATTACACATGCGCACCAAGCTGGTATAGTATGAGCCAAAACTAACATTATATGAGCCAATGCCATGTTCTAACATTAAAGCAATAAATCTCATCCAATTAACATGTTCCTGATTTCCACCCAAGTTTTCCCCCTCTTTCAGATAAATTTAGTAATAGTTATCTCTTACTACTTCCTGTCCTGAATATCTGCAGGGGAAGGGGGAGAGCGGACCCCTCCCATCCCTTCTTCCTGGCATTTCCCTTTTTAACCATTTTGTTATTGCCAAATAATAATTACTGTCTCCATATTGATTACTGTTTCAATTTTGTCAGCACAAATCACACCTATTTATCACTATTTGATATTAGGAAAAAGCTTTTACTGAAGAAGTGATAAAGTACTGGAATTGTCTGTCCTGGGAGGTGGGGGAGTCACCATCCCTGGATGTGTTTACCAAAAGACTGGATATAGTACTGAGTGCCATGGTCTAGTTGAGATGGTGTTAGGGCATGCGTTGGACTTGATGATCTTCAAAGTCTCTTCCAGCCTTGTGATTCTGTGCTTGTGTGACATCACAGACCAGGTTGTGACACCATACAGTAGGCTATGACATCGCTGGTTTACTATGTGACATCACAGAGCAGGCTGTGACATCACAGTGTGGCAGCACGACATTACAGAGCAAGCTGTGAGGTCACAGAGTGTACTGTGACATTACAGGGTGGCTGTGTTACATCACGGAAGGTGTTGTGACATTGCAGGCTGGTTCTGTGAGCCCACAGAGGTGCTGTTTGACATGCTGAGTGAGTTTTGACATCAGGATGGGACATCCCAGAGCAGGCTGTGACATTCATTGGCTGGTTGTGTGACATCATAGAACAGGTTGTGATGTCACCAAGTGGGCTGTGACATCCCAGGATGGCTGTGTGACATCACAGAACAGGCTGTGAGGCCACAGAGAAGACTCTGGCATCGTAGATAAGGGCTCTGTGGCATCACAGAGAAGCCGTGTGATGTCACAGAGAAGGCTGAGACATGACAGAGTGGGTTGTGACATCACAGAGCTGCCTGTGAAATCCCAGAGTGTGGGAGGACAGATTGTCAAGAGAACAGAGATAGTGCTGAAGGCTATCTTGCTCCTGATGAATTGCAGCTGGACTAATTCCCAAAGAGTGGGAAAAGCCTTGCCCTTAATAGGATGTGTTTTCCAAAGAGTGGGTTTATAAAGGAGTGGGTTAGCTGGCCAAGAATCAACTGCAGTCTGCAGGCTGTGCTGTGGGGAAAAAGAGCTGAGCAGTTGTGTGAGGGGCAGCAAAGGGAAGGTGTCGTGTGAGGGAGAGACAGGCTCATGTGGTTGTGCAAGGGGCAGGAAAGAGTTAGCTGGTCCCACAGAAGGAAGAGAGAAGGAGTCAGAAGGCTGCATGGAGTTGCCTGAGGCTAGTCTACAGACAGAAAGGTTTGAGAGTTTTTAGATCATAAGGGGCTGGCGCTTGGGTCATGACACAAAGTCACACATGGAGGAAGGGCTCTGGCAGACCAAGGGGTATTTAAAGCTGACCACGAGGCAAGCACACATCTTGACCCTGCCTCCTCTTGGAATTTCTATCTGAACACTGCTGGAATCCAGGAGTTGGCAGCTGTGTGTGTGCTTCTCTGTATCTTTTTTTGTCTTTCTCTCTTTCTGTGTCTTCTTCTAATTCCCGTCTCTTGCAGTTTTTGAGAAACCCAAATGTCATTAATAAAATGTGTTCCTTTGGCCTTATTCAGAATTAGAACCCAACCCCAGTCAGATCTGGGGGTCTCACCCTATGAAATGATGTTTGGGTTACCCTTCCTGACCTCACCCCACAAGGTTGCTACCTGTGAGGAAGGGGAAACCAATGCCAAGAAATATGTTCTGTCTAGAGCACAAACCTTAGAAGGGCTAAGACATAAAGGGGCAATTCCTCAAACTACCACCCTGGATTTCAGAATCCATAAGATTAATCCTGGGGATTGGGGGATGATTAAGTCATGGAGAGATCAGCCTCTAACTCCTCAGTGGGAAGGTCCCTTTCAGGCACTGCTCACCACAGAATCAGCCATGCAAACTGCAGAGCGGGGATGGACTCATGGCAACAGAGTCAAAGGCCTGGCAGAAGAACACAAAGAGTGGACTGTAACATCCAGGCTGGGTGAAACAAGATTGACTCTCAAGCAGAGACTGAAAGACAACCAGAAATACACCAAGACGCCCAAAAAGTAGAGTCAGGCTTCCACCAACCAGCTGGAGAACTGTCTTCCTGTCTTAATGGGTGAGAATTACCAGCATCTCGTGAGGGGAAGCACACAAGGGACTGTGAAAGGTAATGGCACAGCTATTTTAGGAAAATAAGACAAAGGAATAGAGGGCAAGACCAGGTTGGCCCCTTTGATTGCTACCAAGAAGACTCCATAGCCCTGCTGCAGGTAGCAGTCCCTCAGGCATGGTAAGGTTGGGACAAAAGGCGAGAACAGACCTCTATCATTCCTCAGTTGTCTTTTAATTCAACAGCGACTAGAGGCCAACTAGACTGAGTTTGCCTTTGTACTCACCCCTAAGATACACTGACTATGGGCAGCAGCCACACAGGCACGGTAGATGGCGGTTAAAGCCATACCAGACCTCTGTGATGCCCTTTTGTCCATTCCAAATAAGTGTGTCTAAGGAAAAACTGAGATTTTTTTTTCTCCTGTTCCCACTGTCCTTGCCCATGTCAACTGATGCTGGTATGACTCATTCAAGAGAGAGAGAAAATTTTTGACATAATTGGTTGAGCAAAATGACTTCTAGAAAAAGAAAAGGGGGGTTTGTTATAGATGAGTAATCCTATGGTTGACTCTCACAATTAAGGGGTGAATATAAAGTATATGTTAAGAGAAGTTTTGTAGATGTATAGTTATCTTTCCCCTCCCCCTTGCATTGTTATCACAGGATGGCCTCAGTAGTCAGGACATTTGGGAGGGTGGGCTTGTTACTATGGCAGCACCTGACCTCCAATCAAGCTGTAAGAAAGTGATCTCCACCACTGGACAGCGAAGAAGGAGTTGATTGAAAAGACTTTGAGAGGTACTGGAGGTATAAAAGACAGAGCATCTATTTTGTAGATAAACATATGGTGCTTAAATCCTTTGCTCCTGGCACTGTGTTCTTTTCTTTATTCAGTTTTTCTGTTGTATTTTGATAAGGTCTTAATAAACCATTTAAATTTTTGAAAGTGAAATTTTTTTCTCACATGAGGATGGGGAATGTGAGGCAAGGCTGTCTACATCGGGTCAGCTCCAAGGTACAACTTCTCTGACCTGTCCAGACCTCCTTACGAGCAGCCCCACATCAATATCAATCACAGAATGCTGCAATCAGCTCTTCACAAAAGAGAACAGTGATAAAATGTGCTCTAAAATAGGATTACATATTTCTTAGAACCTCATTGAAATGTTTCTCCATAACTGTAAAAGGAAAACTTTCTGATGAACTGGACTAGACCAGAGGGAAATCAAGGCAGAGCCATGAACTGTCAGGACTTGCTTGATCCTAATGAGCCCTGTGGTGCATTTGGAGCTGAGCCCTGGAACCTCAGGGCCTGAGAGGAGATTGCACAAACCTTGCCACAAGTCACATTCACAAGAAAACCCTTGTGTCTCAAAGCATTGATGGGTGCCACTGAGGTCCATCCCCAACACAGGCTCCTCATGGACTCCTTGAAGAAATGAACTGGAGGCCAGGATGGCACAAAAAAACCCTCTCAGAGATGTGGTGTGGAAAGGAAACCCAAAGTACCTTAAAAATCTTGAGTATCTCAAAGCATTAATGAGCCCGACAGAGTGCCAGTACAAAGCTCTCAAGGGACTCATTAAAGCAGATAATTGGGACCATGATTGCACAAACCTCTCACAGAGTCTGTACCAAAAGGGCAATACCAAGTACCTTAAAAAAACAGAAGTACCTTGAAGCATTAATGAGCCCCACTGAGTGTCATTGCTGATAAAGGCTCTCAAGGGATTTAATAAAGCAGATAATTGGAGGCTGTGACTGCACAATCACTCTCATCGAGTCTGCATCAAAAGGGAAACACCAAGTAGCTAAAAAGCAGAAGTACTCTGAAGTATTAATGAGTCCCACTGAGTGTTGTTACTGACAAAGCCTCTCCAGGGACTAATTACAGCAGATCATTGGAGGCCATGATTGCACAAAGCACTCAGAGACTCCAAGGCAAAAGCCAAACCCAAAGTCCTTTGAAAAACCCTGCAGTCCCTGGGAGCATGAAGGAACCCCCAGGGCCATTCCTGGGCAAGGCTCCCCAGGGACTCCTTCCAGCAGATCCTTGAGGCCACTGGCATGTGGGCTAGGGGGGGATGCTGAGGGCAGGCCAAGGGGCTGCCAGTGCCGAGCCTGGCTGGGGCTGTGCCAGGAAGCCCCAGTGCCTCAGGACAAGGTGTCTCCTGCCAGCCCTTGGTGGCACAGAGCCTGCTGTGCCCCAGGGCACCAAGCCTTGGCTTCTCTTTGTCCCCACCTGTCATCACTGCCTGCAGTTCTCTGCTCTGCCTGGGGCCTGGGGACACTTTCTCAGTCGTGTCCCTCCCTGGGACCCATTAAAAGTGCAAGAAACTTTGGAGTGTGATTCTGACTTGGAGTTCTGCAGAGGTTTCTTCAGCTGCCTCTCAGGGACTGATGTTCAGGGCGTGAGAACAAAGCCCCAGAGGCTCATTAAAGTCCTTGTGCTGTGTCTGTGCTGCTGAGCTGGGCCGGGCTCCTGGCACAGAGGCAGCTGCTGGTAACCAAGAAGAGCTTGAAAAGCACATTTCTCTTGCTGAGCAGCTCTTCTGCCAGCCCAGCAGGGCTGGGGCACTGCCTGCAGCCAGCCCGGGCACAGCCCAGAGGCACAGAGAGCTTCAACCAGTCAGGGCTGGGAAGGTGCAGAGAAGTGCCTGGGGCAGAATCCCTGCCAGCCCTTGGCACAGGAACCTCTGGCTGCAGGACAATGCAGCTGCAGCTCCTGCAGTGCTCGCCTAAAGCTGGAACATCCCAATGCCTACAGACCCTGTGAGTACAACTCTGATTGTCTCTTGTGCAGAGCAGCCAGGGGTGCCCAGGGCTTTCGTGCAGAGCAGGCTCCTGCAGCCCAGGGCGCTGTGCTGGGGCAGGGACTCTGCTGCCTGCCAGGGACAGCTCTCAGCCAGCCCGGGGAGCTGCTCTCATCACTGGGGGGGCAAGATGTGGGTGGAAGAAGACAGCTGGTAAGGCTTAGAAGTGTTCTCCTTGTGTGGTGAGGATGTTACATTGTTCATGACTGCTCCCAGCAGGACATTTTAACTCCAGTACATTTCCAAGTAGATTATACACTGAGCACAGTGAGGCACTGGGCGCATAAAAAGGAATATTTTGCTTTTTTAATATACTGCTCGGGGTTGCCTGGATAGGAAATTGCACATATATATTCACCTCTCAGTTCAGGTGGAGAAAAAAACAAACAACTTTGCTCTCAGATATTACTAAACCAAGTAGTGACAGATATCAGCACAGGTCCCCATAGAGGCAGCATCAGTGTCGCTTTTCCAACCTCCTCAGGGTTGTTCTAAGGTTGCCATCAGAGCCTGCAGAGCCAGAGCTGCCCCTGGGCAGTGCCAGAGCTGGGAGGGGTCTGCAGGGCAGAGATGAGCCCCCAGGGCGGGGCTGGGCTCTGGCAGCACTGGCAGGGCCCAGCCCTGGCCACAGGGAAGCAGCTGCTGGCAGGGAGGGACAGCTCCAGGCAGCAGAGCCCTGGGCAGGCAGTGGGGGGAAAGTGCCTGAGGCTGTGCTGGGATATTTGAAGTCCTCTCCAAACCCAACTATTCCATGATTACTTTTTTTAGAGATCCCCTTTGCAAGGCACCGCAAATGTCGAACAGCAGCTCCATCAGCCACTTCCTCCTGCTGGCATTGGCAGACACGCGGCAGCTGCAGCTGCTGCACTTCTGCCTCTTGCTGGGCATCTCCCTGGCTGCCCTCCTGGGCAACGGCCTCATCATCAGCGCCGTAGCCTGCGGCCAGCACCTGCACACGCCCATGTTCTTCTTCCTGCTCAACCTGGCCCTCACTGACCTGGGCTCCATCTGCACCACTGTGCCCAAAGCCATGCACAGTTCCCTCTGGGACACCAGCACCATCTCCTACACAGGATGTGCTGCACAGGTCTTTCTGACTGTATTTTTTATCTCAGCAGAGTTTTCCCTCCTGACCATCATGTGCTACGACCGCTACGTGTCCATCTGCAAACCCCTGCACTACGGGACCCTCCTGGGCAGCAGAGCTTGTGCCCACATGGCAGCAGCTGCCTGGGCCACTGCCTTTCTCTATTCACTGCTTCACACGGCCAATACATTTTCCCTGCCCCTGTGCCATGGCAATGTCCTGGGCCAGTTCTTCTGTGAAATCCCACAGATCCTCAAGCTCTCCTGCTCCAAGTCCTACCTCAGGGAACTTGGGCTCATAGTGTTCTCAATCTGTTTATGTTTTGGTTGTTTTGTGTTCATTGTTTTCTCCTATGTGCAGATCTTCAGGGCTGTGCTGAGGATCCCCTCTGAGCAGGGACGGCACAAAGCCTTTTCCACCTGCCTCCCTCACCTGGCTGTGGTCTCTCTGTTCCTCAGCACTGTCATGTTTGCCTACCTGAAGCCCCCCTCCCTCTCGTCCCCCTCCCTGGATCTGGCCCTGTCAGTTCTGTACTCCGTGGTGCCTCCAGCCCTGAACCCCCTCATCTACAGCCTGAGGAACCAGGAGCTCAAGGCTGCAGTGTGGACACTGATGACTGGATGCTTTCAGAAACATTAAACTGCTGGCCAATTTCTGCCAATCACTTCTAATAAAAGTATTCTTTAATACTTCTTGTTGGTTTCATTTTGGAGCTGATTTTTCTTTGGTTTTTTTTTTTTTTTTTCATATTGTCCACAAAAAATGTCATTGTTTGTGCCATTTCTCATTTTGTTTCTCTCCACCTTTCCTGTGGCCACAGAACTTGTCAATGAATGGCTGTACTCTTGCAGGCTTTACAGGAACTAAAGGATCTCCTAGCAGAGTTTTCTGCAGAGATGCCCTTTGGTTGCCTCCTCTGGAGCTGCAGCAGCAATGTCTGTGTGCAGAGCTGGGGGCAGATCAGTGCTGGCCCAGCAGCTGTGCCCAGCAGCAGCAGCAGCACTTGGTGTTGCCAGTGCTGCTGCCATGGCCCTGCCCCGCTGCCCTGGTGGCCCTGGTGTTGCTGTAGGGCCTGAGTGCTCTCGGGGCCGGGCACAGTGCTGGGGGTGGCAGTGCCGGGGCTGCAGCAGGGACAGGCCATGGGCACTGCTGGGGCAGCGCTGACGCCTCAGGCCAGGGCCTGGGGGCTCCAGCCTCCTTGCCCAGGCTCTCTCAAGAACACACCCATGCCAATGTTGAGCACAGAAAACCCCCGTGAGCAGCCCCAGGCTGGCCGTGGGCAGGCTGGGGGCAAACAGCATGGCTGGGGCTCTGCAAGGGCCCTGGGGCACACGGGAAGGAGCAGCAGAGCAGGGGCTGATCCATCCCCAGTGCGCTGGACAGCCCAGGGCAGCGTCCCAGAGCGTCCTCATGGAGCTGCCAACACCATCCCCCCTCTGCAGCCCTGGCCTCTCCCCCAGCTCACACAGGTGCCGCATCCTTGCAGGCACAGGCACGGCAGCACTGGCTCAGGAGCCCCTGTTTGCATTGCACACAGCAGGCGGGAGCACCCCCATGCTGCTGCTGTGGGGACATGAACCTGAGGGAGCACAAATGCCATCAGCCCCTGGGGCCAGCAAGGGCTGGGGGACAGCAGGGAAAGCACTCAGCTTTGTGCTGGCCTCTGCAGTCAGCCAGAAAGTTTGTTCCCATCAGCTGGGAGTTTCCTGTCCCACTGCAGACGCTGTTGCTCAGAGCCAGGGCTGCCTGGCAGCCACCCCCTAACTGCCCTGAGCATTTCCTGGGCTTCACCTTTGATTTCTTTACTCTTCCCTTGCCCAGATTTCTTCTTCTTTCCCAGCCCTGTTCCCTGCCCTGCAAACAGCCCATCCCTGTTTGCCCTTTCTTCTCTGGCCCCACTCCTCATTGCAGTTCCTGACTTGGCACCATGGGAACGGCCCTTGGGGAGCAGGATCATCCTCCAAGTGCTGCAGCAATTGTCTGCAGGCTCCTGCAGTGCCCCGTTCTGCTCCCTTGCCACAGGCACCCCAGGCCAGGGGTGCCCATCTGGGCTGCTGTGTCTGCCTGTGGGGCTCCCTGTTCTGGGCAGTGAGGAGGAGCTGCAGAGGCTCTGCAGCACTGACAGGATGGGCTTTGGGGCTGGCAGGAGAAGCTGAGGCACCTGGGCTGCTGGAGCTTCTGAAGAGGAGGCCCTGGGCTCATCCTGCCACTGCTCCAAGGGTGGTTTCAGAGAATCTCAGAATCAGCAAGTTTGGAAAACACCTTGGAGATCATCAAGTCCAACCTTACCTTTTCTAAGCCTCTTCTTCTCCAGGATAAACAACCCCAGCTCTTTCAGCCACTCCTCACAAGACCTGTGTTCCAGATGCCTCCCCAGCCTTGTTGCCCTTTTCTGGACATGCTCCATCCCTTCCATGTCTGTCCTAAATTGGGGGGCCAGAACTGGACACAGCACTCGAGGTGCTGCCCAAGCAGTGCCCAGCACAGGGCAAGAATCACTGCCCTGCTCCTGCTGGCCACACCATTCCTGATGCAGGCCAGGAGCCATTGGCCTTCTTGGCCACCTGGGCACACTGCTGCCTCATGTCCAGCCTGCTGTCCAGCAGTCCCTGCAGGTCCCTTTCTGCCTGGCTGCTCTCCAGCCACTCTGTCCCCAGCCTGTTGTGCTGCAGGGGTTGTTGTGGCCAAAGTGCAGGACCCGGCACTTGGAACTGTTAAACGTCACCTTGTTGGATTTGGGCCCTGGATCCAGCCTGTCCAGGGCCCTGTGCAGAGCCCTCCAACCCTCTAGCAGATCAATACTCCCAGACAACTTGGTGTCACCAGGGTTCCATGAGGCCCCAGAGTGTCCCAATGGTCTCCATGATTCCATGAGGCCTCCCAGTGTCACAATGTCCCTTTGGTTCCATGGGACTCCTTCATGTCACAAAGTCCCTCGGATCCTTGAGGCCCCACAATGTCATCATGGAACTGTGGTCCCCAAGGCCCTGCCGTGTCACAGTGGATTCTTGGTTCCATGAGGTCTGGCAGTGCAGCAATTCTCTCCCAGGTTCCACAGTGTCACAATGATCTCTTGGTCCCAAGGGCCACCACGGTGTCAAACATGTTTCCTTCATTCCAGGAGTCCCTGAGGAGCAGCACTGGCCCCTTGATTCCATGGGACCCTGCAGTGTCACCATGGCCCCATCGTGACACCAGGTCCTGCTCTGTCACAATGCTCTGCATGGTTCCACAAGGCCCTGCAGGGTCACAGTGGCCTCTTGGCTCCATGAGGCCTCCGAGTGCCACAAGGAATTCCTTGGTGCTGCAGTGTCACAGTGGAGCCCTGGTGACACAAGATCCTGCAGTGTCCCCAGGGTCCCTTGGTTCCATGGGACACCACAGTGTCACAATTGTTCCCTCGGTTCCCAGAGCCCTTGCAAGGGAGCCATGGCCCCTTGATTCCATTGTCCCCAGGCTCTCCCAAGGGTCTCCTTTGTTCTGCAGGCCTTGTGGGGCAGGGCCAGCACCTGTGCAAAGCATTGAAAACAGGCAAGTGGCCCAGAGAGGAGGCTGCTCTGTGCCCTTGGTGGCATGGACAGAGCAGGGAGGGGGCCCAGGATATTTGTCCCTGCCAGCCTCTGTCCCCAGGCCTTGGCAGCCCTGGCTGCTGAGCCCAGCTTTGCCCTGGGCTGAGTTTGGCTCTGGCCCAGCTCCATCCTCCTGCGGGGCTCAGGGCCTGTTCCTGGCCGTGGCCAGCCCTGGCTGCCTCTCTGCTGGCCCAGAGGCCGGCAGAGCCCGGGGCAGGGCTGTCTGTGCAGCCCCACAGGTGCCAGGGGCTCTGCAGGAGCTGGCAGAGGCTGCCCAGCAGAAAAGCCATGGGGCACAGAGAGATCCAATCCCAGCTGGGCACCCCAAGGCACAAATGGCACTGCCTGTTCATGGGCACACAACTGATATCTGCCTGGAATGGGGCACAGGTGTTAATACTTGAACATGTCGTATTATAAAAGCACATCTCCATCAACCAGATTATTAGAATACTTTTTAACAATTGCAAAATTTCCCCTCTAGGAACAGAAATTTCCTGGAAATACTGATTGCAGGACAAGAAATACTGCAATCATGTGACTTGTGTTTGCAAAGAGCAAATCTAGGCAGAATCGGGGCAGGGAGGGTTTGGGGAGACCTTGGGATCTGTGCTGGGCACAGAAGGTGTTTTCCATTGCTCTGAGACTGTCTGCTGTGGAAGGGGGATTTAATATGCAGCAGAGGAATGACTTTTGCATTTGATGGAGCTGTGCCTTGCCTTGGCTTTGTTGGCTGACAAGAAATGAACATCCCTCTGTGTCTCGGGCAGCTCCTTCTGCAAGGAAAGCAGGTGGGAGTTGGAGCCAAGGAGCTGAAAGCTGCAGGTGCAGCCTGGGCTGGAGGGAGCTCAGATTTGCACAAGGCTGCTCTGAGTGCCAGGCCTTGGATGGGGGAAATGGTGGGGTGCGGGTAGGGACAGAGTCTGATTGATTGTCAGACAATAATATTTCAATTCAAACTGCATGAGGAGGTATTTGGACTCAATGTCAATTGGAGATTGCACATATCAATGTATTACCAGGAAACAAAACCTAAACAGGAGCAAAAAAGAATTTCCTCACTATCTTTGTAAGTATAATATATTCCGTTTGAATACACTGCTGGAATCTGTCTAATAACCACAAAAAAATTTGGAAAGTGAAATTAATTTATTCCCAGAGGCTTGGCCTGTTCAGGTGTTTGGATGTTCATGAGCCCTGGGACACTGAATTCCTGCACTGAAGAGCTGCAGGCTGAACAAGCCTCTGCAGCAGTACAATTCAGCAGCAGCCTCCAAGTTGCTGAGGATGTCAGCAGCCCCCACTGAGGCCATCCCTGGCCAGAGCCCGTGGGGGAATGGGCAGACAAGGAGAGCATCCCTGGGGCTGGGCCAGCACAACTCAGAGGCACCAGCGGCTCCAGCTGGGAAATGGAGTGTGGAATGGGGCTGGGAGAGCCCTGCCTGGGCTGGGCCAAGCAGGACACTCAACCGTGACTCCCATTCCCCAAACAACTCTCTCAGTGAGACATTTAAAAGGAATTGCAATTGTTTGTGTTCTCTGAGTTGGACTCCCTGGAGAAATACCACCAAGAGATTCTCAGCAGCCCAAAACAACCAAACAGCCTTTACCAGGAACTTTTGAAAATCGGAGAAACTTAGGCAAAAGGTTTAATAATGACATTGTAGAGGTTTTGGTTTGTAAATTTAAATTGTTTTAATTTTGAGATGTCCGAATTATTGTATTGATGAGTGTGTTGAGTTTTATTGTTGGTTAATTATTTATGTATTTATTATGTTGTGAGATAGGATTGGGAGAAAAGTAAAGTAGGCATAAAATTTTAAATGGGGATAAAGAAAGTTTTATTAAAAGTAAATAAATGAAAAAATGTAATAGGCATTAAAATAAACTCTTTAAAACTCATTTGTTTTCATTACAATGGTTTTTTTACAGACAATGTAAAGAAACTAAACTAAAACCTTCTAGTTAGTTTACTATTTCTAGAATAGTCTTTTTTTAGTTTACTTAGTGAGAGAATTCTTTCTTGTTAAGGTTAAGGAGATTTTTTTTACAAGAGAAAAAAATGTCTTTTTTGGTTCCTAATTTTGTCATGGATAACAATTGTCTGGGGAGCTTTGTTATTGTGAAGTTGTTCCTATTGCTACAAGCTTTTATACAGCTTGCTCATGGGCCATGTCCACTTCTGGGGTATTGTTTTAAAGATGAGTTGTTTAAAGGGAAAAGTTTTTATTATTGATTTTTTAAATTATTTTTATCTCTGGGAGTAGAGATTTCTCCTAGGGGTACTGGATTACTTTTTTTTTTGATTAAACTTGTGTTGAAATTCCAGTTATTTTAACAATTGTTTATTTCATTATGGTGGTTTTTGTTTGATATTAATTTGAATATTTTTATTTTTTATAGTTTTATGTGGTTTAAAAAAAATTGGTTTTTTCTTTATAGTTTATAAGAGGATTTTAGATTAAAGATTAAGGTGTTTTTTCTTCTTTTTTAATTGGATTTAATTAACTCTTTACTGACTTTGATGGTTTCATGTTGGTTTTGTATATGCTCGTATATTGTTTTTCTTTTACTCAAGGGAGTATTGAAATATTGAAATGGTTAACACCTGACCCACAAGTAAGTTGAGGTGGAAGTTGTGGTTGGGTTGTGTTCGGATTGGTTTTCTGGCAGGTTTTCAGCTTGTTTTGTGTTTAAATTTTTAGTTGTAGTATTATTTTGTGTGGGTTGTAGGTTGTAGGGGTTTTGGTTTTAGTTGTGTTGGGGGGAGGGGACTTGATGGTAAGATTTGAATAGCTGTGGCTGGCTTTGTTCTGGTTGGGGTTTTGTAGCCTCTTTTGTTTTCCTGGTTGGTAGTTGTTGGGGTTTGGTTTGGTTTGAATGGGGCCGATGGGAGGGGGGCAGCCTGGGGAGGGGGGAAGGGGCTCAGCCCAAGGCAGGGTTGCTTGGTTTGGTTTGGTTTGGTTGAGATGGGGGCTGGCACTGGGACCCACTTCTTCTTTGTTGACTGGAGAAGAAAGAGGAGGTTCCTGGGTTTTTGATCTATAACATCTGTGTTTCACAGAGGCATGTTGAGCATCTTAGTAGTTTAACAGATTGTCAGTTACACAACAAGTTTTGTATTACTTTTCAAAATTTTTCTCACGTCAAACTACAACAGACATTCAATCAACAAAAAATACTTCTCCAATCATTGACTTGGCTCATTCAACTTCACAAGCTCTAAGCCTGTTCAATGTAATGTTAATCAAAATTTGCAGGAGCACAGAAACAGAAGAAGACAGAGAAAGAGAGAAAGACAAAAAAAGACCCAGAGAAGCACACACACAGCTGCCAACTCCTGGATTCCAGCAGTGTTCAGATAGAAATTCCAAGAGGAGGTAGGGTCAGGATGTGTGCTTGCCTCTTGGTCAGCTTTAAATACCCCTTGGTCTTCCTGGGTCCTTCCCCCAGGTGTGACTTTGGGTCATGACCCAAGTGCCAGCCCCTTATTATCTAAAAACTCTCAAACCTTTCTGTCTGTAGACTACCCTCAGGCAACTCCATGAAGCCTTCTGACTCCTTCTCTCTTCCTTCTGTGGACCAGCTAACTCTTTCCTGCCCCTTGCACAACCACATGAGCCTGTCTCTCCCTCACACGACATCTTCCCTTTTCTGCCCCTCACACAACTGCTCAGCTCTTTTTCCCCACAGCACAGCCTGCAGACTGCAGTTGATTCTCGGCCAGCTAACCAACTCCTTTATAGACCCACTCTTTATAAAACACATCCTATTAAGGGCAAGGCTTTTCCCACTCTTTGGGAATTAGTCCAGCTGCAATTTATCAGGAGCAAGATAGCCTTCAGCACTATCTCTGTTCTCTTGACAATCTGTCCTCCCACACTCTGTGA
>NW_024037374.1:1672652-1702521 GCF_015832195.1 Motacilla alba alba
AGGTATTGGTGGGTTAGGTAGGCTTCAGGTGTGATGGTAACTTTTTCAGTACTTCAATCTTCTTTTGAGTGAGAGAAAAGAACAAAATGCAAGTGTATGAAAAACAACATGAAGACATTAAAGTTAATAAAGAAGAAGTGAAGTCTTAGATGGGAGGGGTGAGAAGATGCTTTGTTTTTAGAGCTGAAATCTTCTTGTAAGCTATAAAGAAAATATTCTTTTTCCTTATAACACATAAAACTATAAGGAGATGAAAGTGTTCAAATTGAGATCAAGTAAAGGCCTCTATGTTAAAGTAAGCAGATGTTAAAATAGCTGTACTCCCATGAGAAGTTTGAACAGAGAAAGAGAGAAGAGTACTCTTGTGCTTCTAAAAAAAGAAGTTTTCTGTTCCCAAAGATGAAGATGATTTTAGAGATAGATAATGAGAACTTTTGCCTTTAAACAGCTCATCTTTAAAACAATACCCCATAAATCAACATAGCCCATTGACAAGCTGTGGAAAGGCTTGTAGAAATAAGAAAGATTTCACTATAGTAAGGTTCTTCGGGCAGCTGTTATTCATGATGAAATTGAGAACCACAAGAAAACTGTTTTTTCCTCTTGTAGAAAAGCCTCCATAACTTTAACACGAGGGACTTCTCTCCCTAAGTGAACTAAAAAAAGACCATTTTAGAGGTAGTAAACTGACTAGAAATCTTAAGTTCAGTTTCTTTACATTGTCAGTGAGAAAGAAAAAATCTCAGGGAGCAGAGAGGTATTCTGAAAAGTTTGTTCTGATTCTTACTACCTTTTTTTTTTCCTTTTAGTTACTTTTAATAATTTTTTTCTTTATACCCTTTTAAAGTTTTTAGCCCACTTTACCTTTCTCCTAATCCTAGGAGACAAACAAACAACAAAAAGTGAGTGTATTAGTAATTAACCAACACCAAACCCATCACGTTCTTTAGTACATTAGCCAAAAAAATCTCAAAATTAGAGAAATCCTAAATTAGCAATCCAAAACCACTGCACCCTAGCACAGACCCAGTCACTCCAGGTATGATCCCAGTATGAATCCACTCTGATCCCAGTCTCCCCAGCATGGTCCCAGTCAATCCCCGTTGCCCCCAGTGCAGACTCAGTGACTCCCAGTTGCTCTCAGTGTGTTCCCAGTCACCCCCAGTATGGTCACAGACACTCCCAGTCAATCCCAGTTGGTCCCACTGTGATCCCTGTTGCCCCAGTTCTGGCCCTGCTGGGTCCCAGGGTGCTCTGATCCTGCTCCCATTGGTCCCAGTCCTGGGCGTGGTGTGTCCTGGTGTATCCCTGTGTGTTCCGGTGTGTCCCAGTGTGTCCCGGTGTCCCAGTCCATCTCAGTCTGTCCCAGTGTGTCCCGGTCCCTTCCCTTCCCTGGGAGTGACTGGGATCATACTCGTGGAAAGTGGAACCTTACTGGGCCAAGTGGATGTGACTGGGAATGACTGTGAGTATGCTGAGGGCAACTGGGATGTACTGGGAGTGTCTGTAACCATACTGGGGGTGACTGGGAACACACTGAGAGTCCCAGCAGGTCCAAGGACACCGTGGTGACACTAGGGAACCTCATGGAACCCAGGGGATCATTGTGGCACCACTGGAGCCCATGGAACCAAGGAGCCATGGTGACACAGCGGGGCTTCATGGAGCCCAGAGACCATGATGACTCTGTGGGGCCTGATGGAACCATGGAGACCATTGTGACCCTTCAGGGCCTCGTGTCACCAAGGGGGCATTGTGACACCTCAGGGCCTCCTGGAAGCAAGGGACCATTGGGACACTGTGGGGCCCCATGGAACCGAGGGAACATGGAACAGGTCTGGCTGGCTTGGCCTCCCAGGGGCCACCTGACAGGTCTGGCTGATCTTGGGATGTCAAGGGCTGCCTCTCATCAGCTCCTGGAGCACTGGGTCTCCGTGCTTTCCTTGCTATGGAAAAGAACTGTCCATCTCTTCTAAGGACCCATGGCCAGAACTGGGATTTCACCTCTAAATTTCTTTATATCCAGAGACTTTTCCGGTAGAAATATTGCCAGGACAAGTCTGTCTGGCAGCAGTTTCAGGAGGGTCAGCTCTCATCTGTCCCAAAAACTCTAGGGAAGGCTCCGTGCTTTCCTTCCAATGGGAAAGAACTGTCCTGCTTCTACAGGCACACATGGCTGAGATTGGGCTCCCACCACCAAATTCCCTGTCTCCAAAGACTGCTCCCAGACAAAATATGCCATTTCTGACAAGTCTGGCTGGCCTTGGCCTAGTGAGGCTCTCACCTGCCTTCCAAACACTGGGGCTCTGTGCTTTCCTTCCTATGGAAAAGAACTGTCCTTCTCCTCCAGGTGCCCATGGCCAGAATTGGGATTTTACCTCCAACATTCCCTATTGTGACAGACTGGAGGAGATTGTTGGATCAAAACATTTTGTGGGTGTGGGAGAGGAAGGGGAAGGTCCAGCCCTGCCCTGCCTGAAACCCCAGCACTGCCCTGCCCTGGAACCCCAGTCCCCCCAGAGCCTCTATCCCAGCCCAGCAGTGTCTGCCAGGCCCTGGCACAGCACAGGCAATGCTCCACAGCCACCTCTGCAGCCCCCAGCCCAGCTCCTGAGGGACCAAATGAGCCCAAGCCCCACCTGGGGGAAGGGCCCAGGAAGACCAAGGGGTATTGAAGGCTGAGCACAAGGCAAGCACACATCTTGACCCTACCTCCTCTTGGAATTTCCATCTGAACACCGCTGGAATCCAGGAGTTGGTAGCTGTGTGTGTGCTTCTCTAAATCATTTTTGTCTTTCTCTCTTTCTGTGTCTTCTATTTCTGTCCTCTTGCAAATTTTGATTAACTTAAAATACAGGAACTTAAAGTTTGTGAAGTTGAATGGGCCAAGTTAATGCTTTAAAAAGTGTTTTTTCTTGACTGAATGTCATATAAAACCTTTTGCCAAAGCTTTTATTATTTTCTGAGGTTCCCAGTAAAGGCTGTTTGGTTGTTGTGAACTCTTGAGGATGTAAGTTGGTATTTTTCCAGTACATCCAACTCAGAGTACACAAACAATTGTAATTACTTAAAAAAGTCTCCTTGAGAGAGTTTTTTAGAGGATGGGAGTCAGGGCTTGTCTGTCCTGCTTGGCACAGCCCAGGCAGGGCTCTCCCAGCCACATTCCACACTCCATTTCCCAGCTGCAGCTGCTGGTGCCTCTGAGTTGTGCTGCCCCAGCCCCAGGGACGCTCTCCTTGTCTGCCCATTCCCCCACGGGCTCTGGCCAGGGATGGCCTCAGTGGGGGCTGCTGACATCCTCAGCAACTCTGGTGCCCCATGGAAGCAAGGGTCCCTGGTGACACTGCAGGATCTTGTGTCACCAGGGCTCCATAGTGACACTGCAGCACCAAGGAATTCATGGTGGCACTCTGAGGCCTCATGGAGCCAAGAGGCCACTGTGACCCTGCAGGGCCTTGTGGAACCATGCAGAGCATTGTGACAGAGCAGGACCTGGTGTCACGATGGGGCCATTGTGACACTGCAGGGTCCCATGGAATCAAGGGGCCAGTGCTGCTCCTCAGGGACTCCTGGAATGAAGGAAACATGTTTGACACTGTGGCGTCCTTTGGGACCAAGAGGCCACTGTGACACTGTGGAACCAAGGAGAGCATTGCTACACTGCCAGACCTCATGGAACCAAGGACCTATTGTGACACTGCAGGGTCCCATGGAATCAAGGGGCCAGTGCTGCTCCTCAGGGACTCCTGGAATGAAGGAAACATGTTTGACACTGTGGCGTCCTTTGGGACCAAGAGGCCACTGTGACACTGTGGAACCAAGGAGAGCATTGCTACACTGCCAGACCTCATGGAACCAAGGACCTATTGTGACACTGCAGGGCCTTGGGGACCACAGCTCCATTGTGACATTGTGGGGCGCAAGGATCCAAGGGACTTTGTGACACTCTGTGGCCCTGTGGAACCAAAATGGCACTGTGACACTGGGAGGCCTCATGGAATCATGGAGACCATTGGGACACTCTGGGGCCTCATGGAACCCTGGTGACACCAAGTTGGCTGGGAGTGTTGATCTGCTGGAGGGTAGCAGGGCTCTGCACAGGGCCCTGGACAGGCTGGATCCAGGGACCAAATCCAACAAGGTGAGGTTTAACAAGTCCCAGTGCCGGGTCCTGCACTTTGGCCACAACAACCCCTGCAGCGCCACAGGCTGGGGACAGAGGGGCTGGAGAGCAGCCAGGCAGAAAGGGAGCTGCAGGGACTGCTGGACAGCAGGCTGGACATGAGGCAGCAGTGTGCCCAGGGGGCCAAGAAGGCCAATGGCTCCTGGCCTGGATCAGGAATGGTGTGGCCAGCAGGAGCAGGGCAGTGATTCTTGCCCTGTGCTGGGCACTGCTTGGGCAGCACCTCGAGTGCTGTGTCCAGTGCTGGGCCCCCCAATTTGGGAAGGATATGGAGGGGCTGGAGCAACAAGAGAAGGGCAAAAAGGCTGGGGAGGGGTCTGGAACACAAGTCCTGTGAAGAGTGGCTGAGGGAGCTGCTGGGGTTGTTTATCCTGGAGAAGAGGAGGCTCTGGGGAGACAAGGCAGTGTCAGGGCACAGGATAGACTTGATGATCTCCAAGGTCTTTTACAACCTTGCTGATTCTGGGATTCTCTGAAACCACCCTTGGAGCAGTTGCACAATGAGCCCTGGGACTCCTCTCCAGAAGCTCCAGCAGCCCAGGTGCCTCAGCTTCTCCTGGCAGCCCCAAAGCCCATCCTGTCAATCCTGCAGAGCCTCTGCAGCTCCTCCTCACTGCCCAGAACAGGGAGCCCCACAGGCAGACACAGCAGCCCAGATGGGCCCCCCTGGCCTGGGCTGCCTGTGGCAAGGGAGCAGCAGGAGGCACTGCAGGAGCCTGCAGACAATTGCTGCAGCACTTGGAGGATGATCCTGCTCCCCAAGGGCCGTTCCCATGGTGCCAAGTCAGGAACTGCGATGGGGAGTGGGGCCAGAGAGGAAAGGGCAAACAGGGATGGGCTGTTTGCAGGGCAGGGAACATGGATGGCGAAGTGGAAGAAGTTTGTACCAGGAAAAGAGTGAAGAAAGCAAAGGTGAAGCCAAGGAAATGCTCAGGGCAGTTTGGGGGTGGCTGCCAGGCAGCCCTGGCTCTGAGCAACAGCATCTGCAGTGGGACAGGAAACTCCCAGCTGATGGGAACAAACTTTCTGGCTGCCTGCAGAGGCCAGCACAAAGCTGAGTGCTTTCCCTGCTGTCCCCCAGCCCTTGCTGGCCCCAGGGGCTGATGGCATTTGTGCTCCCTCAGGTTGATGTCCCCACAGCAACAGCATGGGGGTGCTCCCGCCTGCTGTGTGCAATGCAAACAGGGGCTCCTGAGCCAGTGCTGCCGTGCCTGTGCCTGCAAGGATGCGGCACCTGTGTGAGCTGGGGGAGAGGCCAGGGCTGCAGAGGGGGATGGTGCTGGCAGCTCCATGAGGACGCTCTGGGACGCTGCCCTGGGCTGTGCAGCGCACTGGGGATGGATCAGCCCCTGCTCTGCTGCTCCTTCCCGTCTCCCCCAGGGCCCTTGCAGAGCCCCAGCCATGCTGTTTGCCCCCAGCCTGCCCACGGCCACCCTGGGGCTGCTCACGGGGGTTTGCTGTGCTGAGCATTGGCCTGGCCATGTTCCTGAGAAAACCTGGGCAAGGAGGCTGGAGCCCCCAGGCCCTGGCCTGAGGCGTCAGCGCTGCCCCAGCAGTGCCCATGGCCTGTCGCTGCTGCAGCCCTGGCACTGCCACCCCCAGCACTGTGCCCGGCCCCGAGAGCACTCAGGCCCTACAGCAACACCAGGGCCACCAGGGCAGCGGGGCAGGGCCACGGCAGCAGCACTGGCAACACCAAGTGCTGCTGCTGCTGCTGGGCACAGCTGCTGGGCCAGCACTGATCTGCCGCCAGCTCTGCACACAGACATTGCTGCTGCAGCTCCAGAGAAGGCAACAAAAGGGCATCTCTGCAGAAAACTCTGCTGGGAGATCCTTTAGTTCCTTTACAGCCACCGAGAGCACAGCCCCTCACTGACACAGTCTGTGGCCACAGGGTAAGTGGAGGGAAACAAGATGAGAAATGGCACAAACTATGACATTTCTTTGTGGAAAATATTACCAAGTAAAACAAGGAAAAGGAATATCCTCAATGAAGCAAACAAGAAGTATCAAAGATGACCTTTATTACAAGTGATTTGCAGAAATTGGCCAGCAGTTTAATGTTCCTGAAACCATGCAGTCATCAGTGTCCACACTGCAGCCTTGAGCTCCTGGTTCCTCAGGCTGTAGATGAGGGGGTTCATGGCTGGAGGCACAACTGAGTACAGAAGTGACACCACCAGATCCAGGGATGGGGAGGAGATGGAGGGGGGCTTCAGGTAGGCAAATGCGCCAGTGCTGAGGAACAGAGAGACCACGGCCAGGTGAGGGAGGCAGGTGGAAAAGGCTTTGTGCCGTCCCTGCTCAGAGGGGATCCTCAGCACGACCCTGAAGATCTGCACATAGGAGAAAACTATGAACACAAAACAACCAAATACCAAACAGGCACTAACAGCAAGAAGTCCAAGTTGCCGGAGGTGGGATTTTGAGCAGGAGAGCTTGAGGATCTGAGGGATTTCACAGAAGAACTGGCCCAGGGCATTGCCATGGCACAGGGGCAGGGAAAATGTATTGGCTGTGTGCAGCAGTGAATAGAGAAAGGCACTGGCCCAGGCAGCTGCTGCCATGTGGGCACAAGCTCTGCTGCCCAGGAGGGTCCTGTAGTGCAGAGGTTTGCAGATGGACACGTAGCGGTCGTAGCTCATGATGGTCAGGAGGGGAAACTCAGCTCCAATGAAGAGCAGTAAGAAAAAGAGCTGTGCAACACATCCTGTGTAGGAGATGGTGCTGGTGTCCCAGAGGGAATTGTGCATGGCTTTGGGGACAGTGGTGCAGATGGAGCCCAGGTCAGTGAGGGCCAGGTTGAGCAGGAAGAAGAACATGGGCGTGTGCAGGTGCTGGCCGCAGGCTACGGCGCTGATGATGAGGCCGTTGCCCAGGAGGGCAGCCAGGGAGATGCCCAGCAAGAGGCAGAAGTGCAGCAGCTGCAGCTGCCGTGTGTCTGCCAATGCCAGCAGGAGGAAGTGGCTGATGGAGCTGCTGTTGGACATTTGCTGGGGCTGGACCTGTTTATGGAGAAAGGACAGTGACAAATTAGAGGAGGCTGCTTTGAGCCAAACCTGTGCCATCCCCTGCAGACTGTCCCACTGGGATTCACCCAGCCTTGTTCCTGCTCTGGGAAAACCTTCGCCTAGGAAGCTGCCTCAGCTCCAGTTGTTCTGGCTGAGTGTGCCAGGAGCAGCAAGGCCTGTGTATGGGGGCTCTCAAGGTGCCATCCCTGCCCCACTGCCCTGGGTTTGTGGCAATATGGCAGAGGGCCAAGGCTGGATATTCAGGATTTGTCAGGGGAATCACTCCTAATGCTGAAAGGCTTGGTAGCATCTGCGCTCACACTTCTGAAGAATAGCAGGAGTTGTATTTAGGAATGTTTTTCCTACCCACACATCATTCTTTTCTCTCTGTGGTCAGAAATCCTCAGCATTTCTGCTGCACTCAGAGTTTGCCACTGAGAGATGGGAGAGGCAAAGGATTCCCTGGGGCTCAGGGAAGGTGAGGGGCTGCATGGGCTTGTTCCCAGCTGCCCTGGTTTGCACCTTTGGCTGCAATCAGAGAACAATCACACTCCCGGCTCAGCCTGGGATAAACCAGACCTTGCCCAGAGCAGAAGGATCCCTGAATGTCTCACCCTCTCTAAAGGTCTCTGGGCAAGGTCTCAGCACCCCCTTGTGCCAAGGACACTCACGGCTCCTTGGCAAACCCAGCAGCATTTCCTCAGCTCTGGCAGCTCTGCCCTTCCCTAGGGGACATTCAGGGAACTCTGAGAGGCTCTGGCACAGATCTGCACCCAGGAGGGCAGCTCAGAGCATTGCAGGGCACAGCAAGGAGATCCCTGGCTGTGCCCATGATGGGATCTCAGGGAGGGGGCTCAGCTCATTCCCCTTTCCCATGGACTGCTTTGCCCACAGCCCCACGGGTCCCAGGGAAGCTTGGACACCCCATTCCCATGGACACCCCTGCCTGGCAGGAATGCCAAGGGCAGTGCCTGACTCAGCTGCTGCAAATGCCAGAGCCTCCCTGAGAGCAGCAGATCACAGTGACAATATCAGGGCAGTGCAGAAACAAGAGAAGATGTTGTGGTGCTGTGCCTGAGAGGGCAGGGCAGAGACAGCCGGGCACTCAGGACAGTGTTCCCGTGCCCAGCTGTGCCCAGCACCTCCCACACACCAACAGTGCCCTCCTGCCCCCAGCACTGCTCTCTTCAGCCCCCTCTCCTTCCCTGAGCATCTCCCTGGGCCTGGACATTCCCTCCTGGGAGGAGCCTTGTCCCTGCCAGCGCTCACAGAGCCCATCCCAGCCTGTGTGCCCTCGCCCCAGCCCTACAGAAACCTGCCTGTGTGCAGGGCCCTGGCTGGGGCAGGCTCTGGCTGCAGGTGGGCAAGGGCAGCTCAGGAGAGCCCTGCTGGGCCCTGCAGAGGTGATGCTGCTGCTGTCCAGGGCTGAGCAGTGGCTGAGGGCCCTTTGGGAGGCTCCCAGCAGAGAGACTGACCTGTGGTTGTGATATTTTGTGAAAATCCCTTTGCTGGGATTTTCTTCTCTTGAGAAGCTGAGAGGGCCTCAGCTTCAAGTGTAAACAATTTGTTATCTGCTCCTGTGGAATGCAGCAGGTGCTTTCTCGATTGGTCAGTGTGGGATGTTTCTACTTGGTGGCCAATCGAGGAGGCAGCAGCTCTTGGACTCTCTAGGAATCACAGAACTTTTTTATTCAATCCTTTCTATTCCTGTCTCACCTTCTGATGAATCTTTCTCTCTGTTCTTTGTAGTATAGTTATAGTGTGGTCTTTTTAATGTAATATATATCATAATATAATAACCCAGCCTTCTGAAATGGAGTCAAGATCTCTCCTTCCCTCCACCAAGTCCTGACTGCCCAGAAGACCCATGGTAATAAATGTGACCCCAGACGTGGCAATACTGACTCCCCAATGTTACAGTTCAGGAATCTCTGTAAATGTTCAAACATTCCTTTGATGATCCTGCTGTGTGTCCCTTTCAACGCAGAATGTTCTGTCATTCTAGGTATTCAATTGCTGTTCTGCTTCTCTCATCCCGCTGTGGTCTATAATCAAAAGAGAAAAAAAAAACTCCTTGCAACACTGTTAGAGCAGTAAAGTAAAAAACAAACCTGTATTGGAAGCTTCCAGGCGTCCTGCTGGGGATGGGCCACACCCGGCCCCTGATTTCAACAGTTGATTAAGGTTGATAATTCAGGATATTTAACAGGAACATCCAATAGTGGATTCAGTTGCCACAGTTACACACCCCTGGGTCAACCCATTGGAGTAGGTCCAAAGGCTTCTTTTGCCTTCACTATTTGTAATGACTGCACACATTCTGGTCAAAAACCAAAATGTTCTTCTTCTAGGTCCTCTTCCTGATAATAAGGCTATACAGTACTTCAGGAATGTATTTAGACAGTCAGCTTAGTGTTCTAAAATCTAAGAGAAACATTAGGAATTGTACTAGAGTTAATTAAGGATTATAGTAATAGAAGTATATAATAGTAGTTTAATAGAGTTAATTAGGAGTTTAATAGAGTTAAAAAAGATTATAGATTTAAATCTATATAACAGTAGTTTACAGAACGATGAATATATGAAAAATGTAGAAAAAGGAAAAATCTTTTTGTCATCACCCCAACTATCCCACGCTGCTCCAAGAAAGAAAATTGAAAACACTGCCAGGAAAGCTCCTGATTTTTCTAGCAATCCCAAGCTTACCTTCATTGGAAAGTGTCCTCTGGAGCTGTGCCCAGGCTGGTCTGGAGCTGGGAGCAGCCCTGCCGCACCCAGCCCCTCTCAGCAGCAGCACCTGCCCTGCTCAGGGTGGCTCCTTCCCCCCACAGCTTCTCCCCAGCGCTGGCAGCAGCTCCCCGGGCCGGCTGAGAGCTGTCCCTGGCAGGCAGCAGAGTCCCTGCCCCAGCACAGCGCCCTGGGCTGCAGGAGCCTGCTCTGCAGGACAGCCCTGGGCACCCCTGGCTGCTCTGCACAAGAGACAATCAGAGAATGTACTCACAGAGTCTGTAGGCATTGGGATGTTGCAGCTGTAGGAGATCACTCCAGGAGCTGCAGCTGCATTGTCCTGCAGCCAGAGGTTCCTGTGCCAAGGGCTGGCAGGGATTCTGCCCCAGGCACTTCTCAGCACCTTCCCAGCCCTGACTGATTGAAGCTCTCTGTGCCTCTGTGCTGTGCCCGCGGTGGCTGCAGGCAGTGCCCCAGCCCTGCTGGGCTGGCAGAAGAGCTGCTCAGCAAGAGAAATGTGCTTTTCAAGCTCTTCTTGCTTACCAGGAGCTGCCTCTGTGTCAGCAGCCCAGCCCAGCTCAGCAGCACAGCCACAGCACAAGGACTTTAATGAGCCTCTGGGGCTTTGTGCTCAGGCCCTGAACATCAGTCCCTGAGAGGCAGCTGAAGAAAGCTCTCCAGAGCTCCAAGTCAGAATCACACTCCAAAGTTTCTTGGACTTTTAATGGGTCCCAGGGAGGGCCACGACTGAGAAAGTGTCCCCAGGCCCCAGGCAGAGCAGAGAACTGCAGGCAGTGATGACAGGTGGGGACAAAGAGAAGCCAAGGCTTGGTGCCCTGGGGCACAGCAGGCTCTGTGCCACCAAGGGCTGGCAGGAGACACCTTGTCCTGAGGCCCTGGGGCCTCCTGGCACAGCCCCAGCCAGGCTGGCCACTGGCAGCCCCTTGTCCTGCCCTCAGCATCCCCCCCTAGCCCACATGCCAGTGGCCTCAAGGATCTGCTGGAAGGAGTCCCTGGGGAGCCTTGCTCAGCAATGGCCCTGGGGGCTCCTTCATGCTCCCAGGGACTGCAGGCTTTTCAAAGGACTTTGGCTTTGGCTTTTGCCTTGGAGTCTCTGAGAGGTTTCTGCAATCCTGGCCTCCAATGATCTGCTGTAATTAGTCCCTGGAGAGGCTTTGTCAGTAACAACACTCTGTGGGGCTCATTAATGCTTCAGGGTAGTTCAGTTTTTTAAGGTAGTTAGTGTTTCCCTTTTGATAGGGACTCGATGAGAATGATTGTGCACTCACAGCCTCCAATTATCTGCTTTAATTAGTCCCTTGAGCTTTTATCAGTAATGACACTCAATGGGGCTCATTAATACTTCAAGGTACTTCCGTTTTTTAAGGTATTTGGTTTTTCCTTTCTGGTACAGACTCTGTGAGAGATTTGTGCAATCATGGCCGCAATTATCTGCTTTAACGAGTCCCTTGAGAGCTTTGTACTGACACTCAGTGGGGTTCATTAATGCTCTGAGATACTCAAGGTTTTTAAGGTACTTCTGAATTTCTTTTCCACACTGAATCTCTGAGAGGATTTTGTGCCATCCTGGCCTCCAGTTCTCTCCTCCAAGGAGTCCATGAGGAGCCTGTGTTGGGGATGGACCTCAGTGGGACCCATTCATGCCTCAAGACACTTTGGGTGTTTCTTGTGATTTTGACTCCTGGCAAAGTTTGTGCAATCTCCTCTCAGGCCCTGAGGGTCCAGGGCTCAGCTCCAAATGCACCACAGGGCTCATTAGGATGAAGGGAGTCCTGACAAACCACGGCTCTGCCTTGATTTCCCTCTGGTATAGTCCAGTTCAGCAGGAAGTTTTCCTTTTACAGTTATGAAGAAACATTTCACTGAGCTTCTAAGAAATATGTAATCCTATTTTAGAGCGCATTTTATCACTGTTCTCTTTTGAGAAGAGCTGATTGCAGCATTCTGTGATTGATATCGATGTAGGGCTGCTCGTAAGGAGGGCTGGCCAGGTCAGAGAAGTTGTACCTTGGAGCTGACCCGATGTAAACAACCTTGCCTCACATTCCCCAACCTCATGTGAGAAAAAAAAATCACTTTCAAAAATTTAAATGGTTTATTAAGACCTTATCATAATACAACAGAAGACTGAATAAAGAAAAGAACACAGTGCCAGGAGCAAAGGATTCAGTCACCATATGCTTATCTACAAAATGGATGTTCTGTCTTTTATACCTCTAGCCCCTCCCAGAGTCTTTTCAATCAACTCCTCCTTCACTATCCAGTGGTGGAGATCACTTTCTTACAGCTTGATTGGAGGTCAGGTGCTGCCATAGTAACAAGCCCACCCTCCCAAATGTCCCAACTACTGAGGCCATCCTGTGATAACAATGCAAGGGTGAGGGGAAAGATAACTATACATCGACAAAACTTCTCTTAACATTTATTTATTATTCACCCCTTAATTGTGAGAGTCAACCATAGGATTACTCATCTATAACAAACCCCCCTTTTCTTTATCTAGAAGTCATTTTGTTCAAACAAATAAGTCAGAAATTTTCTCTCCCCCCTGAATGAGTCATACCAGCATCTGTTGACATGGGCAAGAACAGTGGGAACAGGAGAAAAAAAATCTCAGTTTTTCCTAAGACACACTTATTTGGAATGGACAAAAGGGCATCACAGAGGTCCAGTGTGGCTTTGACTCCCATCTACCATGCCCCTGTGGTTGCTGCCCATAGTCAGTGTATCTTAGGGGTGAGTACAGAGACCAACTCGGTCCTGCCCGCTACTCCCTGTTGTATTAAAAGACAACTGAGTAATTACAGAGGTCTGCTATGGCCTTTTGTCCCTACCTTACCATGCCTACGGGGTTGCTACCCGCAGCAGGGCTATAGAGCCTTCTTGGTAGTGAACAAAGGGGCCAACCTGGTCTTGCCTTCCTTCCTTCCTTCCTTCCTTTATTTGTTTTCTAAAATAAGTTTTCCCATTACCTTTTACGGTCTCTTGTGTACTTCCCCTCAACAGATGCTGGTAATTCTCACCCATTAAGACAGGAAGACAGTTCTCCAGCTGGTTGGTGGAAGCTTGACTCTACTTTTTCGGTGTCTTGGTTTTTCTGGTTGTCTCTCAGTCTCTGCTTGAGAGTCAATCTTGTTTCACCCAGCCTGGATGTTATAGTCCACTCTTTGGGTTCTTCTAGTGGGCCTTTGACTCTGTTGCCATGAGCCCATCCCCGCTCTGCAGTTTGCATGGCTGATTCCATGGAGAGCAGTACCTGGAAGGGACCTTCCCACTGAGGAGTTAGAGGCTGATCTCTCCATGACTTAATCATCACCCAATCCCCAGGATTAATCTTATGGATTCTGAAATCCAGGGTGGTAGTTTGAGGAATTGCCCCTTTATGTCTTAGCCCTTCTAAGGTTTGTGCTCTAGACAGAACATATTTCTTGGCAGTGGTTTCCCCTTCCTCAGAGGGGGCAACCTTCTGGGATGAGGTCAGGAAGGGTAACCCAAACATCATTTCATAGGGTGACACCCCCAGATCTGACTGGGGTTGGGTTCTAATTCTTAATAAGGCCAAAGGGAGACATTTGATCCATGACATTCGGGTTTCAATCATTAGCTTAACTAGAGCTCTTTTCAGAGTTTGATTCATTCTCTCAACCTGACCAGAACTCTGTGGATGTCATGGAGTGTGTAACTGCCATTTCATTCTCAGGGGCTTGACAACTTTTCTGCAATATCTTTGATGTGAATTGAGTTCCCCGGTCTGAATCAATCCTGTTTACCATCCCATATTGGGGAATGATTGATTCTAGAAATGTTTTACTCACAACATTGGCATTGGCTTTCACTGTGGGTACCACCTCTACCCAATGAGTCAAGTGATCTACTACCACTGGCAAAAACTTCCACCGTTGTACCTGGGGAAGCTTGGCAAAGTCTACTTGATGTTTTGGAAGGGCCTTAAGGCTAGTTCTCACCCTCCTCTGGGTGTTTTCCTCATGATTTTCTTATTCACTTGTTGACATATCACACACTGTTCAATTACTTGCTTAGCTATTCTGAAAATTCCTATGCAGCCCCAGTCACTTGGAAATTGATCACTTAGCACTTGTGTACCCCAGTGTGTTGTTCCATGTATGCCTTCCAGGATATTCTTGGCAAGGAGTTTTTTCAACATTTGCCTCCCATCTGCTAATCTCCACTTCCCTTTATTATCTTTCTTGGCTCCTGTTTTGAGGAGTTCTTCCTCTTCTGTCCCACTGAATACAGGGACTTCTTGCATTTCTCTCATAAGGCCTAATGCTATCATTAATTTTTCTGTCCCTGATTTGGCTGCATTCTTAGCATGTAAATCTGCTAAATATTCCCTTGGGCTTCTTCAGCCACTCTTTTTTGACATCCTTTAACATATACCACTGCTATTTCTGGCAACTGTAAAGTTTCTAATGCCTCTAAAACAAGTTTTGTGTGAATCAGTCCCTTTCCATTTGAATTTAATAGCCCTCCTCTTCCAAATTTTTTCCAATGGTATGTACTACTCCAAAAGCATATTTTCAGTCTGTATATATTCTGGAACAGACTGTATACATGTCTGTTCCCCTTTTCTGTGCCAATATTTCCCAAGCTCATTTTAGGGCTTACAGCTCACATGCCTGGGCTGACCTGTTGGAAGGTAACTTTCTCTTTTCTGTGGCTACCAACCCTTCATCCACTATAGCGTACCCTGATACCCTGTGCCTCTTTATAACCTTGTGAAGATCCATCGATGTACAATCGTTTTCCACCTTGCAGTGGTTGATCTGTTAGATTCTCTCTTACTTTAGTTTGATAGTTTATAACCTCTAGGCAGTCATGTATTAGTTCCTCATCTGGTTCTCCACACAAAAACTGGGCATGGTTGAGTTGGTTACTCACCATTAGCTCTAAACCATTATCTATTAAGATGGCTTCATACTCTAGCACTTGGGAATCAGTGAGCCATCTCTCAGCCTTTTGGCTCAGGACACTTCTAACTGAGTGTCAGGTATATATTTTCAATTTTCCCCTAAAGGCTAATGCCTTGGTTTGAAAAGACAGGTGTCCACTGAGGAAGGCAGGAGCCTCCCTTGAAATGGAAAATGTAAACCCCCTCTCTCTGAATTATTACCATTTTGAAATTAGGAGGCTCTCAGGCAAAGATATTGGAATGGGAATAACAGTTTTCACTAGAAAAAATAAAAATACAGATGTAATAGTACAAACAAAAAACAACCCTACTGAGAGAGTCAGAACACCTGTTGGTCAGGGTGTTGGTAGGAGTCCGATTAAAATGGTGGCTGCAGTGCTTCTGGAGTAACAAGTGTGGTTCTGTTGGAGCAGGGATCCTGTAGAAGGATGTAGTTTTCCTCTGAAGGTCCAGTGGTGGTGTAGATGGGCCTGGTCTTCCTCTGGGAATCCAGTGGAGAAAAAAGCTGCTCCTCTGGGAATCCAGTGGGGAAAAGGCTGCTCCTCTGGGAATCCAGTGGAAAGGCTGTTCTGGTGTCCCAAAATCTCAGACTATATCCAGCTAGGAATGCTTGGCTCCTCACTCTGGGCAGAGCATCTCACAATGGGATGATGTCATTTTATCAGTCATGCAGTGAGACTCAATGGCCCATTTACGGAAGAGATCTCCCCGAGGTAGGATTGGTTGAGGCAAAGATAAAGAAAACTGCCCAGTTAACAGAAGATAACTGCCCACCTCTAACAGAGAGGAATAGAATACACACCCAGCTACATCTTTCAACTTAAGACATTTACAAAAGTTGCCACTTGAAGTTCAAACTGAGCTTTGGCCTCCCTATCTTTTTTTTTTTTTCCAACATTCTCTAACAGCCCCCTGAAATACTTCCTGAGAGACCTGACCCTCCTTCCAAAGATGATACATCCTCTTTTTATTCCTAAGTTCTTCCAAAACCTCACTGCCCATCCAGGCTGGCTGTTTTCCTTGTGGACTCATCTTTTGGCACACAGGGACACTCTCTGCCTGTGCCCTCAAGTTCACTGTTTTGAAGCACTCCCACCCTTCCTGAACTCCTTTCTTTTTAATAACTACTTCCCAAGCAACTCTCTGAATAAGTCTTCTGAATAGGCCAAGGTCTTCCCTCTGAAAGTCCAATGTAAAAGTCTTATAGATGTTCCTCCTGATTTCACCAGATATTGAGAACTCTATAATTTCATCATCACTCTGCCCTAAGTGGCCTCCAACCTCCACATCTCCCACCAGCCCATCTCTTTTCACAAACAACAGATCTAACATAGACTCTCCCCAGGTGGACTCACCCACCAGCTGTGACAAAATGTTGTCCTCCACATGCTCTAAAAATTTCCTGGACTGCCTTTTTTCAGCTGTATTGAGTTCCCAACTAATGTCTGGCAAGTTCTAATTGCCAACAAGAACAAGGGCTGATGATCCAGAAACATTCTCTAGCTGCTTATAGAATGAGTTGTCCACCACTTCTTCCTGGTTGGGTGGACGAGAACAGACTGCCAGGAGGATGTCAGCCTTGTTGGCCTTCCCCCTAATTCTCACCCATAGCAATTTAACTTCATCATTATTAATCATCATTAGTTTCAATTTCTATGGTGTCAAAACCCACCCTAATATAAAGGGCCACCCCTCCAGCTCTTCTCCCTTTCCCGTCTCTCCTGAAGAGCTTGTAGCCATCCAGTGCAGCACTCCAGCCATGTGAGTCATCCCACCACGTTTCTGTGATGGCAATTACATCATAGCTCTGCTGCTGCACCATGGCCTCCAGCTCTTCTTGTTTGTTCCCCATGCTGTGCATGCTGGACCTCATACATGCATACAGGCATACGTGCACCTCAGCTGGGCTGCTGATTTCACCCCTAACTCAGGCTTACCACCCTTGGGCCTGCTTCCAGACAGCCCAGCTGCATCCCCTACATGCTTCAAACCTAGTTTAAAGCCCTCTCAACAAGTTCTGCCAGTTCATGAGCTAACATTCTTCTGCCCTTAACAGAAAGATGGAGCCTGTCTGGTCCAAGCAGACCTGATGTGATAAAAGTTGCCCCATGATTAAAGAATCCAAAATTCTGCCGGTAACACCAACCCTTAAGCCACTTATTAATAATACCTGTGCCCCTGTCCTATTAAAACCACCTGACCCAGTGCCCTAAAGTCCCTTTTAACTGCCATGACACTCCTCTTTTTAATCTCATCTCTGCCAGCCTGGAGTATCAGCAGTGGGTAATAATCAGAGGGCTGAATCAGCCCAGGAAGTCTCTCAGTGATATCCGGTACCCGGGCCCCAGGGAGACAGCAGACCTCTCTGTGGGATGGGTCCGGTCGACATACGGGGCCCTTTGTTCCCCTCAGAAGGGAGTCACCCACCACAATTACCCTTTTTTCCTTTTTGATGTTAGAGGTGGTAATCACTCTCACAGATGAATCATAATTGGGAGGCTCACTGGGCAGATAATTTTCTTTTAAGTCATCTGGCTGACTCTCTAGATCCAGGGGCTCATACCTATTCTGAAAGGGCACCTGGCTTAGTGTGAAGGATTTTGTGGACAGTTGGCTAGCTGAGAAAGGTCACATAGACACAATACCGTTGGTTAAGCAAGAAGGAGACAAGTATAGGAGTCAGCAGTCAGAATAGGTAAGGGCACTGTGCCCTTGGTGCAACATCAGGATAAGGAGGAAGACCTTTGGTTAGAAACATGAAGAAAAGTAGAAAAGCTGTAACAGTATACCTATAAGAATGCAAAAGTAGGTGTAGCTGGCTGATAAGTAACTAACCAATAATGAGCTTGCCTTTTGCAATATGCATTAGTCTCATTACCACCAATATAAATATGTGTGCCTATCAATAAAGTTCGAGACTTGCTGATCACTCATATTGCGTGCCGCATTTCTCCCGCTGATTCCAACAAAATGGTGACCCCGGCGACGTGATAGCTGTAACGTGATACCACGGTGGATCGGTGAAGGAGTTCGGGTCCTGTCACAGCAAGGACGGAAAACAGCACCGCTGGGAAATTGAAAGGTGCTGCGCCCTGGGTGACCTCAACGGAGAGCCTGGCCGATAAGTGCTGCCGAGATCTTGTGGGGTTTCAACAACACTGACGTTTTTAAAATGGAAATGGAAAGGCAAGCAGCATATGATTTATTTATTTGCTTTTTAAGAAAGCATCAGGTTAAGGGCATAGATTTGCAGAAAGAGCTTCCTGGGTTGTTAGCTTACGGGTATGCACAAGGAGTTTTTCAAAATCCTCATACAGTACATGAATTAACAGAGTGGTGTAAGTTTGGGGACAAGCTGTGGGAGGCAGCTATAGATGAGGATAAAACTGCAAAAAAGTTGGGAAAGCTATGGCGAGTCTTGCACAATGAGTTATTACAACATTAGGCAGAACAGAAAGCTGTGAGGCAAGCTAGTGTAGCATTTGATAAGAATAAGAGTTATGGGGACTTGTCAGATTGTCCGTTACCCCCTGCCACATCTACAGTCATTTTGCCACCAACATCGTCTCCTTCTTCAAGCAGCAGCCCTCCCCCCACGGGCACTCTAGCCACACCCCCCACGGTGCATCAGCACTGTCCGCATCGCCTGCACCAAGGCCAGACCCTCCATCTCCTCCTCCTCGTAATGAGCCGATCCCTGGGGCAGAAAGTGACCTAGTGGGGGCCATTGCACGAGAGCGAAGGGAGGCGTGGGCGGTGGTAGCAAAAGAGATCATGGATTCGGGGGACAGTGAGGCTATAGCAGCAGCTATGGATGTTGCTTTGTCCGGTGGTATTTGCACCTCTGGCAGGGGGGCGGGTATCAAGCAAGAATTACAGCCCTGGATTGGAAGCTACTGTCACAATTATGGTCCACAGTTAGTCAGTTTGGGGTGACCAGTGAGCCCACAAAGCAAATGCTTGACTATATTTGGGGGACTCAGGTATTACTGCCGGCTGATTGCAGAGGAATAGCGAAGCTTATCTTCACTCAACATCAGCAGCTCTTGTTTAATGCACACTGGCAGTCACTCTGCCAGGAATGCGTAGCAATAGCACGGCAGCCAGGCGACCCGCTACACGGAATAACCCTAGAGGAGCTAATGGGTTTAGGGCCTTTTCTTCGCACGGAAGCGCAAGCGTTAATTGGTCCCGATAAATGTTGAGAGGCTATGCGCCTGGAATGACTGGCCATAGACAAGATAAAAGAGCCAGGCGGGGTTCCCTCTTATATGGGAATAAAGCAAGGGATGAATCATTTGGATCTTTTATAGATAAGGCGGCCACTGCTATCAACCGGGCAGGAGTCCCTGACTTTATGAAAGCTACTCTGTTGAAACAATGTGCACTCCAGAATAGCAACCAGGCTACGAGGAATGTATTAAATACCCTAGGAGCTAATTGGTCTATAGAAGAAGCATTAGAACGATTGGCAAATATGCGCATAGGAAATCAAGCAATGTTAGTAGAAGCTATTAAGGAGTTAGGAGTAGGGTTACAAAAACAGGCAGCAGCTTCACAGAGTCAGGTGTTAGCTGTTCTTGCACCCCTACAAGCAGCGGCAACAAATGCTCCGCGGGCTCCATGTGCCGGCCGATTTAAATGTTACCGGTGTGGAGGCCTGGGACATACACGATGAGCTTTTCAGGCAGCTAGCGTCTGGTGCCAAAGTTGTCGCTCGGACACCCACAACACCGCAGCTTGCCAACGCCGCTCGGGAAACGTGAAGGCCAGTGCGTCCAACAGCCACCGTGCCCAGACACAAGTAGCCGCATTCAACACCTCAGCTCAGCTCCACTACAACCAGCCACCGCCGGGAGCCTCGGGCTGGACGTGGCAGCCTCAGTAGCAGTAACATTGATGACCACCCAACCGGAAAAGGTGCCGACTGGAATAAAGGGACCAATCATTATTGATGGACAACACAAGAGAGCTTTGTTGCTGGGATGATCATCGGCCACCATGATGGGATTATTTGTTTTAACTGGGGTAATAGATGCTGATTATAGGGGGAAATTTGTGTCATGGTGCATACTCCTTTTCCACCGACATGAATCAAGAAAGGACAAAGGATAGCCCAATTGGTTCCACTGGAGCAGATGACTAAAACGTTGTCCCCTCGTCAATCACAATCGAGGCGAGAACAAGGCTTCGGTTCCACTGGGGGACTTACTTTATTAACAATGAATTTGAATGATCGGCCAAAGCGCACTGTAATAATAGAGTATCAGGGTGGGACACAAACCTTGGAAGGTTTATTAGATACTGGTGCAGACTCCAGCATTATTAGTCCAGATTGCTGGCCCCATAACTGGCCATTACAGCCGACCACAGTGACAGTTACCGGGGTTGGGGGCCTAATGCTTGCAAGAAAGTCACCTACGTTTTCTGTAACTATTGATGGAAAGACTTTACGGAATGTTTTCTCAGTTGTACCTTTGCCCCCTACTGTGCAGTGCCTCCTTGGTCGGGACATTTTGCCTCAAATGGGAGTAGTGCTGACAAATGAGCACCCTTTGGACTAGTGGCCATTGCGTGGACTTTCCCAGTCCCGCTGACCTGGACCACGGATGTTCCAGTGTGGGTTAAGCAATGGCCGTTAAAAAGGGAAAGTCTGGAACAAGCACATATACGAGTACAAGAACAATATAAGCAAGGTCATTTACAGTTGGCAACAAGCCCATGGAATACCCCTATTTTTGTCATTAAAAAGAAATTGGGGAAGTATCGCTTGTTACACGATTTACGGGCTGTAAATGAACAAATGGAACCTATGGGAGCCTTACAACCAGGTTTACCTAACCCAGCTATGTTGCCAAAGGACTGGCCACTGTTGATTGTGGATCTTAAGGACTGCTTTTTTACTATTGCTCTTCACCCTAGAGATACCCGGAGGTTTGCTCTTACTTTACCGGCTTTAAATAGGGAAGAGCCAGACAAGAGATTCGAATGGATTACTCTTCCACAGGGCATGCGCAACAGCCCCACCCTATGTCAACTGTATGTTGACAATGCTTTACAACCTTTGCAGCAAGCATGGTCCGACACCATCATTTATCATTATATGGACGATATTTTATTTGCTCAGCTGCAACCTTTTACAGGTCAACAAATTCAAAAAAATACATGATGCTCTGAAACTACATGGGTTGGTTGTGGCTCCTGAAAAAATTCAATTATCTGCACCCTAGAAATATCTAGGATGGTCACTTACTGGTCAGGTTGTTACACCCCCCAGAAACTGCAATTAAATGTTAAAATACATACATTGCATGATGCACAAAGGTTACTTGGCAATCTGCAATGGCTGCGCCCTATTGTGGGCATCCCAAATGAGTTATTGGATGAACTTCGACCTTTACTAAAAGGAACTGATCCGGCACAGCCTGTCCATATAACCTCTGAGCAGGTTAAGGCACTTCAACAGATAATGGACTGTGTGACACAGGGCAGTGTCCAGAGACGAGATCTTAACCTCCCTATACAGTTGACAGTCTGGTGTGGAACTAAATATTTACTGGGTGCACTTACTCAGCAAGACAGAAAAATGGGGGAGGCGTGGGCCTTGGAATGGATACCTCCTCCACTTCAGCAGCATAAGACCCTTCTTCAAAAAATCAAAATTTTGGCTGACTTGCTCAAGAAGGGTCGTGAACGGGTGTTACAGATTATGGGAAAGGAGCCTGATCAGATATGGATACCAATGAAGAAAGATACATTGACCTGGTACCTGATAAACAAGATGGAATTACAAGAGGCACTGTTGGGAGCTGGAAGCATGATCGCCACTGATGATATTCCCAAAATACCGTTGAACTGGATAGGGCAGTGGGGTTGGATGCAATGCCCAAAAAGGTCTCAGAAACCCCTGTCAGATGCCATCACAGCCTACACGGATGCGGGAAGAAAATCCAGAACTGCTGCAGTGACTTGGCAGGAAAAGGGACAATGGCACCATCAGATTCTCCAGGCCTCCAAATCGGATACTTTACAAATGATGGAGTTATTGGCTGTTGTTTGGGCCATGATGCATTTTTCTGGACCTCTCAATATAGTGACAGATTCTTTGTATGTTGCAGGAGTATGTGAGCGAATAGAACATGCCTCTATCAAAGAGGTTCAAAACAGGAGGTTACATGAGCTGTTTATACAGTTACAGAGGGCAATTAAGTTGAGAAAATATCCTTTCTCTGTTATCCATATCAGAAGTCACAAATGGAATGTCTGGGTTAGGTCTGGGAGTTAACCCCAGAGGGCTGAATACAAATGAGACCTAGCAAATGGATGTCACACATGTTGCTCAGTTTGGGAGGTTAAAGTATGTGCATGTTGCTATAGATACCTACAGTCATTTTATATGGGCCACAGCACAGACCGGTGAGAAGGCCGGGCATGTAGAGAGGCATCTCAGTAGCTGGTTTGCAGTAATGGGAGTGCCACGGTGCATCAAGACAGATAGCGGGCCTGCTTATTGCAGCAAAAGAATAAAGCAGTTCATGCAAATGTGGGGGATAGAACACGTGATAGGCATCCCTAATTCCCTGACAGGACAGGCATTCATAGAAAGAGCTAATGGTACCTTGAAAAGATATCTAGGTAAATACACAGATATTAGAGAGCCACATGAAAGGTTGCTAAGGTGCCTATTTGTTTTGAATCACTTGTGTGTTTTTGGGGAGAGCAAAGTCCCTGCCATAATTCGTCATTATGTACAAGAGAAAGATAGTGTGAGGCAGGAGGTATGGGTAAAATACAGAGATCCCAAGACAGGGCAATGGCAAGGTCCTGCTAAGGTATTATATTGGGGCTGTGGATATCTTTGTTTCTACCCCTACAGGATCCTTGTGGCTACCTGCTAAATGGACCCGAGCAGCTGTGTTAGAAAATTTTGGTCTCCAGGGTCCATAGTGGCAGCATCCTTTTTGACTCTAGGAGTATCGGCAGCAGGTGCCCATGCCATTTTAAATAAGTTAGGATGCTGGCTTGCTAAACAAACCAATGCCACCTCTTTGGCACTTTCTAGCCTTTTGCTTGATGTGGATTCTATTCATCATGCAACGCTTCAAAATAGGGCTGCAATTGACTTCCTTTTACTTGCACAAGGCCATGGCTGTGAAGAATTCGAGGGTATGTGCTGCATGAACATCTCTGATCATTCGCAGTCCATCCACTCCCAGCTCTCTGAATTGCGAAGGCTAACTGGAAACTTACAGGTAGAATCAGGCTTTGGTATTGATGGATGGCTCAAATCTTTAGGCCTGGGATCATGGTTACACTCTATTCTCAAGGTTACCATTATCGTAGGCATTATAGCTTTGTTAGTAGTGTTAATTTTGCCTTGTTTTTGCATGTACTTACAGAACATAGTGCAGAGAATGATATCTGCTGCATTTAATCAGACCATGCTTGTTCAACAGAAAAACGGGGGAAGTGTGGAGGATTTTGTGGACAGTTGGCTAGCTGAGAAAGGTCACGGTGACATAATACCGTTGGTTAAGCAAGAAAGGGACAAGTATTGGAGTCAGCAGTCAGTATAAGGCAAGGACACTGTGCCCTTGGTGCAACAACAGGATAAGGAGGAAGACCTTTGGTTAGAAATATGATGAAAAGCAGAAAAGCTGTAACAGTATAACTACAAGAATGCAAAAGTAGGTGTAGCTGGCTGATAAGCAACTAACCAATAATGAGCTTGCTTTTTGCAATATGCATTAGTCTCATTAACACCAATATAAATATGTGTGGCTATCAATAAAGTTTAGGATTTATTGATCATTCATATTAAGTGCCGCTTTTCTCCCGCCAACTTACACAGCCAGGGGCTGAGGCCGTGGGGCCAGTGGCCAGAGCAGCCTGGGCTGAGCAGAGCTGTGGGGCCAGAGCCGGCTGGGCTGGGCTGGGGAGAGGCCCTTGGTGCTGCCCAGAGCTCAGGACAGCTGGCAGAGCTTGCAGGGAGCTGGGCTGGGCTCAGAGAGCCTGGCACAGACACCATCAGTGTCCATCTCAGCCTGGCTGAGCAGGCAGGGGCCAAGTAGAGCACCCCAGGGTCTGCAATTTCTCTTTGTGGGAGCTGAGCTTGTGACCCCCTGAGCCCTCCCAAGTGCTGAGGCTGCATCTCCAGCTCCAGAGGAGATCTGACAAATGGGAGCAGAGACAAAAAAATTCCTGCTGGATTCCTTATTGGGTTTGCTTATACTGGTTGCCTGGATCCATTTGTAGATGAGGTGTTTTGTGACAGATAACACTGGGAGAGTGATACAAGTAATATTTTTAGCTGAAAATATTATTTCACGCATACTATACAATGAGAAAAATAGACTCATATGATCAGAAGAGCATCTGAGTTTTTCAGAGGATGAGAGACTCATTGATGTTCCAGCAGTTACACCTGCTCACATACTCTCCTCAGGGCTTCCTTGAGATGAGAGGTGACCCCCAGGAGCCAAGACCAGCCCAAGCTCTCTGTCCTGGCAGCTTTTGTCTGGTAGAACACTTGCATGCAGGGATTGTTTCAGGGGGAGTATCAATTTTGGCTGTGGGCACCTGGAAAGATGGATGGCTCTTTTCCATAGGAAGGAAATCATGGGTCCCCAGTTCCCCAGGGGCTTATGAGAGGCAGCCATCAACAAACTAAGATCAGCTAGACCTCTCAGGTGGCCCCTGACAGGGAGGCCAAGCCACCCAGATCTGTTCCATGTCCCCTTGGTTTCATGGCACTCTGCAGTGTCACAATGTTCTCCATGCTTCCCACAGTGTCACAATGGCCCCGTGCTTCCTTGAGGCCCTGCAGGGTCACAGTGGCCCTTTGGTTCTGTGGGGCCCCACAGTGTCACAATGGTCTCCATGATTCCATGGGGCCTTGCAATACTACAATGCGCTCCATGGATGCACGGTGCCCCGCAGGATCACAACGGCCCTTTGGCTCCACGAGGCCCTGAAATGCAGCAATGGCCTCTTGGTTCCACAAAGCCCTGCTGCTTCACACTGGCCCCTTGGGACCATGCAGCCCAACAGAGCCACAAAGATGTCCTTGGCTCCATGAGGCTCTGCAGTATCGCACTGGTCTCCACGGGAAGGAAACCACAAAGCCCCTGTGTTTCAGGGGCACTTGAACGGCAGTTACTGGAGGCCAAGGCCAGACAGACCTGTCTGTCCTGGCAGATTTTTTCTGGGAGACACCCTTGGATGTTTGAAATTTTGAATGTTGAATCCCAAATTCAGCCATTTTTGCCTGGAGGAGAATGCCAGTTCTTTTACACAGGAATGGAAGCATGGAGCCCCTGTGTTTGGAAGGCAGGTGAGAGCCGCCCTAAGGAGGCCAAGGCCAGCAAGAGCTGTCTGTAATGGCAGCTTTGTTTAGGAGGAATCTTTGGATATAGGGAATTCAGAGGAAAAGTACCAATTTCAGCCATGGGTGCCTGTGCATGAGGGTGGGCTCTTTTCCCTAGGAAGGAAAGCCTCCGTGTTTGAAGGCAGGTGAGAGACAGGTCTCAGGAAGCCAAGGTCAACCAGACCTTTTGGCAATAGCAGTGTTTGTCTGGGAGCAATCCCTGGATATTGAGAATTTTGGAGGTCAAATCCCATTTCGGCCACGGACACCTGGAGGAGATGGACAGTTCTTTTCCATTCGAAGGAAAGCCCGGAGTCCCAGTGTTTCAGGGGTACATGAGAAGAGACCCTCAACATGCCAAGGGCAGTTGGACAAGTAAGGCCAAGTCAACCAGAGCTGTTCCCTGTTCCCTTGGATCCATGGAGCCCTGCAGCGTCACAATGGCAGTGTCATATTGGATTCTTGGTTCCACAAGGCCCAGATGTGTCACACTGGCCCCTTGGATCCATGGGGCACCATAGTGTCACAATGGTCCCTTGCTTCCATGAGGCCTTGCAGTGTCACAGGGGCCTCCTTGGTACCTCAGGATCACAATGGGGCCTTGGTTCCATGGGGACTCATAATGTCAGAAGGGTCTCCTTGGTTCCATCAGGGTCTGCAGAGCGCCTTGAATCAACGAGGCCTCAAAGTGTCATCATAGCCTCAAGGATCCCATGAGGCCCTGCAATGTCACAATGGATCTTTGGTTCCATGGGGTCCTACCCTGTTCCATGAATCCTTAGTTCCATGGGGCCATGTAGTGTCACCATGGACTCCTTGGTTCCATGGTGCCACACAGTGTGACAACTACCATGTGGCCTGCCAAGACTCCAGAGAGTCACAAGGGTTTGTTCCTTCCCTGAGGCCTTGTAGTGTCACAATGGCCCCTTGGTTCAATGAGGCCTTTAGTGTCACGACAGTCTCCATGATTCCATAAGGCCTTGCAGTGTCACAACAGACCCTTGGTTTCACTGAGCCCAACAGTGTCACTGTGGTCCCCTTATGGGCTCCACAAGGTTCTGAAGTGCCACAATGGTCCTTTGGTTTTACAAGGCCTCAAAATGTAAAAATGGCCTCCATGGTTCCATGAGGCCCTGCTGTGTCACAATGGACCTTTGGTTCCATGATGCCCCAGAGTGTCACAATGGTATCCTTGGCTCCATTGGACCCTTCATACCATGGAGAGCCACAGTGTTCTCTGTAGTCCCTGTGATTCCATGAGGCCCTGCCATGCTATAATGGCCCCTTAGTTCCAGAGGGTCCCAAAGTGTCTGAATAGTCCCCATTGTTCCATGAGGTTCCTCAAAGTCACTCCTCAGAGACCCTTGCTTCCTCAGGGCCCCAGAGTGGAACAATGGACTCTTGGTTCCATGAGGTTCCTCAGTCACAATGGTCTCCTTAGATCCGCAGTGTCACAGTGGCCCCTTGGCTCCATGTGGCCACGCTGTGTCACAGTGGCTCATGGTTCCATGAGGCCACACAGTTGAACAATGGACCCTTGGTTCCATGAGTCCTTGCTGTGTCACAATGGACTTCTGGTTCCATGAGCTTTCCCACTGCCAACAGCAGTCTCCTTGGCTCTGCAGTGTCACCATGATCCCTTTGTTCCATGAGGTTCTGTGGTAGAACATGGTCACCTTGGTGCCGTGAGGTTCTGCAGTGTCACAGTGGACCCATGGTTCCACGAGGCCTTGCTGTGTCAGAATGGTCCCCAAGAGGTTTCTCAGTGTCACAATGGTCTCCTTGGATCCGCAGTATCTCCGTGGACACTTGGTTCAATGTGACCCCAATGTGCCCAAAATGGATTTTGGTTCTATGGGGTTCTGCAGAGTCACAATTTTTAAATTGGGCACCTTCTCAGACTGGCCATGCCACCAAGGTCACGGAACAATTTACTTTTTGTTCCAATATACCTTTGTTCCATGAGTTTTTCCCAGGGTCACAGTAGACTCCTTGGTTCTGTGAGGCCCTCGCATCACCAAATCTCTGAAATATCAGAATAAGACTCCTTAACAATAATTTGCTGTTTAAGAGGGTATCATTTATTCAGCCTTGAGGTCCAGCAGGAGATAACTCCTAACGTTATGTGGACATGTAATTCTACCTGTGTGTTTCTTATATACAGTCACTAAATGTGTATTACCATTTATCCGTTACCATAAAACTCACCCAAGTTCCCTGATTCAGTCCTTCCTTTTTCTATCACTGCATTCTTGAGCCAGGTGTCTTCTCCTTGCCTTCCAGCCATCCTTGCTGGGAAAGCAGGCCCTGCATGGCTTGTTCCTGTGCAAAAAGTTCATAGGCACGGTAAAAATTGAATTAACCCTTTTGGTATCAAGGCCAAGGCTTCGTGTGGGCAGGCAGAGGCAGGCAGGAGGCAGAGCTGTCAGCAAAGGAAGGGGCCAGCCAGGTGGGGCAGCCGGGGCATGACGACAGCCTGCAGGGACAGAGGCGCAGGGCAGGGACACCGTGGCACAGCCTGGGCTGCACAAGGCACAGGGATGGGCAGCAGCTGCAAGGCTCTGACAGAGCCAACTTGGGCAGCACTTGGGCCATGGCTGCTGGCCCTGGGCCTGAGGCCACGAGGGGACAAGTGACCCTTGCAGCCCTGGGGCCTCATTGCCTCCTTGTCCCTGCTCAGCAGCCTGGCAGGGGCCGCCCCATGCTCCTGCCCTTGGCATTGCCCATCCCCACATGCCAGTGCCCATGCCGGGAAGAGCCCTGAGCAAGGAGGGAGGGACAGCATCTGCCTTGCCAGGGGCTGGGGCTCAGGCCTTGGGCCTTTGCATTCCTGAAACACAGCCAGGTTTGCTCAGCACCAGAGACACCTTTCCCTTGCATGTCCCCAGCTGTCATCACTGCCTCCAGTGTTCTGCTCTGGCTGGAACCTGGGGACACTTTCTCAGTTGTGTCCCTGACAGGGATCTCTTGAAAGCACAAGAAACTTCAGTGTTTCAATGTAACTGAGTTCTTGAGGGTTTTGTGATATCACTGAGGGGGTGTCACATCACAGAGCTGGCTGTGATGTCACAGAGTAGGGTGTGGGGCCATAGAGCAGACTCTGCCATCATGGAGGGTGGCTCTGTGGCATCATAGAGTGGATTGTGACATCACCAGATGGCTGTGTAAGATCATAGACCAGGCTGTGACATCCAAGAACAGACAGTGACATCACATGGTGACATTTTGACATCACAGAGTCTTCTGTGATATCAAAGAGCAGCTGTATGACATCACAGGGGATATTTCAGAGTTGACTCTCTGACATCACATGGCCTGTGTGACATCATAGGGGGTTCTGAGTGACATCACAGAGATGGCTGTGTGACATCACAGGGGCTGTCTGAGGTCACTCTGCCCTGGCCCCCCATCACAGTTCCCCCCAGAGAAGTCCAATGCTGCTTGTGCACAGCGGGGTCCCCTGTCCCCCTGGGTCCCCCCGCCCCTGGTGCTGCAGCCTCCCCCAGAGGATGTTCCACAAGATCGACCCCAGAGCCCGACATGGGGATGGGGGGCTGGAGCTGTGGGAGTGGGACAGGGGGACTGGACTGGGATCCCCCAAGCAGTATCCCTGTGTCCCCCAGGGCCAGAGCCTGGGCCAGGGCCCCTTCACCATCTCATGAACAAGGGCTTGAGAGCGCTGAAAAAATCCCCAGCAAGGGCTCAGCAAAAACCAGATTTAATATTCAGCAACAGCACCACAAAGTTGCTTGGCAAGAGTCACTCTGCTCCTGACTGGACACTTCAGGCTCACGAGGGAAACAAAGCAGGAAAACCAAACCAAATCCAGGCAATCATACACAGAAATGAACAGAGAACTGTTCCTTTGTGTGTGTGTGTGTGGGACAAAAGGACAGTCAGAGGAAGGATAAAAGGAATACTGCCCAAAAGCTTAACAGAGCTTAACCTTAACAGGACTTAACTTCTGCCTTAACCTATACTGATTCCTTAAACATCTCCATTTAGCAAAAGAACAGAGCTTAACAGTATTTAACCTAACTTACAACCTATGACTTTGAAATTTAATGAATAACACTTGAAAGTATTTAACTCAGCCTATAATTTATATAAAACTTAACAACTTATCAAAAGAAAAACTCTTAGCAGCATTTAACTTCGCTTAGACCTTGTGATTTACCCTTACTTACAGGCTTGACTGACTCAGCTATCCAAGGCACTCAAGCCCCTCAGAGAGCAGCATTTCTGCCCCATTTGCCCAGCACAGGCACTCCTGTGTGCACACAGACACCAAGAGTCAGTGCAAGGCACCTGTGAGAAATTCCCCTGAGGGCAGGAAATGCTCCCTGTGGATGCTTTGGAATCTCCCCAGCAGGTGAAGGGCTGAGCCTGGAGGAGTGGGGGGATTGGCCCAGGCTCTGTCGCTGTTCAGGGATCCCCGAGTGCAGCAAACGGGAGAGTTCCCGGCTGGGAGAGGCCCCACTCCGAGGGAGTCGCTGGCCCAGGAGAGCTCCAAGGGGCTCCTTTTGGAGCGCTGTTTGTAGGGCCCCAAGAGAGGGGCTTCAGTCCCAGCTATGGTTCATCCTGGCTGCACTTGGCATCAACAGCTTTCTTTGACAGTGTGAGAACAG
>NW_024037374.1:1703521-1732240 GCF_015832195.1 Motacilla alba alba
GCCCAGCCCTGGGGGCTCAGCTCTGCCCTGCAGACCCCTCCCAGCTGTGGCACCGCCCAGGGGCAGCTCTGGCTCTGCAGGCTGTGATGGCAACATCAGAGCAATCCTGAGAAGACCGGAAAAGCGACACTGATGCTGCCCCTAAGAGTATCTGTGCTTCTTTCTGTCACTGCCCGGTTTTTTCAGATCTGAGAGAAATTTATTTTCTTTTTCCCTCCTGAACTGAGAGATGAAAATATATGTGCATTTTCCCATCCAGTCAACCCAGAGATGTAGATTAAAAGGCAGGATTTTCCCTTTATGCAGACCCTGCCTTGCTGAGCTCCCTCTATAACCTGCTTGGAAATGTTCTGGAGATAAATGTCATGCTGCAAGCAGCCCTGAACAATGCAGCATCCTCACCACACAAGGATAACATTTCCAGGACATTTCCTTGCACCCAAATCTTGTCCCCCAGTGCTAGGAGCAGCTGCCAGGGCTGGCTGAGAGCTGTCCCTGGCAGGCAGCAGAGTCCCTGCCCCAGCACAGCGCCCTGGGCTGCAGGAGCCTGCTCTGCAGGACAGCCCTGGGCACCCCTGGCTGCTCTGCACAAGAGATCATCAGAGAATGTACTCACAGAGTCTGTAGGCATCGGGATGTTCCAGCTGTAGGAGATCACTCCAGGAGCTGCAGCTGCATTGTCCTGCAGCCAGAGGTTCCTGTGCCAAGGGCTGGCAGGGATTCTGCCCCAGGCACTTCTCAGCACCTTCCCAGCCCTGACTGATTGAAGCTCTCTGTGCCTCTGTGCTGTGCCCGGGCTGGCTGCAGGCAGTGCCCCAGCCCTGCTGGGCTGGCAGAAGAGCTGCTCATCAAGAGAAATGTGCTTTTCAAGCTCTTCTTGTTACCAGGAGCTGCCTCTGTGCCAGGAGCCCAGCCCAGCTCAGCAGCACAGACACGGCACAAGGACTTTAATGAGCCTCTGGGGCTTTGTGCTCAGGCCCTGAACATCAGTCCCTGAGAGGCAGCTGAAGAAACCTCTGCAGAGCTCCAAGTCAGAATCACACTCCAAAGTTTCTTGGACTTTTAATGGGTCCCAGGGAGGGACACGACTGAGAAAGTGTCCCCAGGCTCCAGGCAGAGCAGAGAACTGCAGGCAGTGATGACAGCTGGGGACAAAGAGAAGCCAAGGCTTGGTGCCCTGGGGCACAGCAGGCTCTGTGCCACCAAGGGCTGGCAGGAGACACCTTGTCCTGAGCCACTGGGGCCTCCTGGCACAGCCCCAGCCAGGCTGGCCACTGGCAGCCCCTTGTCCTGCCCTCAGCATCCCCCCCTAGCCCACATGCCAGTGGCCTCAAGGATCTGCTGGAAGGAGTCCCTGGGGAGCCTTGCTCAGCAATGGCCCTGGGGGCTCCTTCATGCTCCCAGGGACTGCAGGCTTTTCAAAGGACTTTGGGTTTGGCTTTTGCCTTGGAGTCTCTGAGAGGTTTGTGCAATCAGGGCCTCCAATGATCTGCTGTAATTAGTCCCTGGAGAGGCTTTGTCAGTAACAACACTCAGTGGGGCTCATTAATGCTTCAAGGTACTTCAGTTATTTTCAGGTACTTGGTGTTTCCCTTTTGATCCAGACTCTGGGAGAGGTTTGTGCAATCATGGCCCCAATTATCTGCTTTAACGAGTCCCTTGAGAGCTTTGTACTGACACTCAGTGGGGCTCATTAATGCTTTGAGATACTCAAGATTTTTAAAGTACTTTGGATTTTCCTTTCCACACTGAGGTCTCTGAGAAGTTTTTGTGCCATCCTGGCCTCCAATTCTTTCCTCAAGTGAATCCATGAGTGGCCTGTGTTGGGGATGGACCTCAGTGGGACCCATTCATGCCTCGAGACACTTCAGGGGTTTTCCTCTGACTTTTTCTCCTGGAAAGGATTGCGCAATCTCCTCTCAGGCTCTGAGTTTCCAGGGGTCAGCTCCAACTGCACTATCGGGTTCATTAGGATCAAGGAAGTCCTGACAAACCATGGCTCTGCCTTGATTTCCCTCTGCTCTCATGCAGTTCATCAGGAAGTCCTTTTGGTATCATTATGGGAAAATATTTCAAAGAGCTTTTAATAAATCCACTTTTGTATTTTTAAAGAGCATATTTTTCTCGTTAGAGCAGATTGCAGCATGCTGTGACTGACATTGACCCAGGGACTCTCCTGAGGAGATCTGGCCTGGTCAGAGAAGCTGTGCCTTGAGGTCTGACCCACTGTGGACAATCTTAGTCCACATTCCTCAAGCCCATCCTGTCTCTCCTCTGTCACCTGGGGCCAGCTTTGCTTGGAGAACTGGCTGCAGTAAGGCCAAGAGAGCTTTTTCTTTTATTTTAGCAATCTAATACTCCTAAGTTCCCCACTGAAAACTGATACCCTCCTCAATTGTGTGCCAAGCCCAAGACGCCACCCAGACCACTCCAGACCTGCCCTGGGCCAGCTGTGAGGGTGTGTGGAGGCCCAGGGGCTGCCATCAGAGTTTCAATCCCCCAGGCATGGAGGACTGGTCCCAAGTAAGAGGAATAGGCTTTCAGGTGAGAGTGAGAAGCTTGCTTCTCCCATAGATCTTTGCAGGCACATGCTGATTTATGTAAAGTTATGATACCCCATTGGCCCATTGGCCTAATTACCCTAGTTCAACCCCTACTGCCCATGTTTGGTTAGTTCCTGAAATGTTCTTTTCTCTCTGTCCTTCCATTGTCCCTAGTTTGCTGCATTGCTCCACCCCTGTTTCCCTTCTAGCTGGCCCAACCTCTGACCCCTCCTTTTCACCCTTTTCCCCCATATCCATTGGACTCTGACCCTCAGCTCTGCCCTCTGTACCCCATATGAAACCCTGTGCCCTCAGCCTACCCCTCAAGTTTTATCGAGTCTCACTGAAGTGGAAGTCAACAATCCCTTCAACATCCGTGGGACCGACTTTGCTGACAGCCCCACAGGACCACTTTGGCTCAAGATTGTGCCCATGAGACTGAGAGTGAGTGAGTGAGTGGCAGAGAGCTGCCAGGGGCTCGGGCTTTTGATTTTCTGTTCCTGTGGGTGGGCATTCCCTCTTCCATAGGGGGCAGATATGGGAAACACTCAGTCCCAAGCTGAAAAGGATGTTTTTGTCAAGTTTTGGGAAGTTTTGAATTTAGAGGGAAGTTCGTTTTCTGAGGGGAGTTTAAACCATTTTGTTCACTGATTGTTTGAGGAGTTTCCTGATATCTCTGTTGATCCTATCTTGCAGTTATAATTTTGGGATGCTGTTGGGGAAAAGCTTTATATTTTACAAACACAAGGTGTGGTAAGCATTGGGAAATTTTGTCCTTTGTTTAATTCAATTTCTGGGATCGTATCATGTTGAGGAGGCAGGAGAAAAGCAGCACTTAAAATAAGTGGTCAGCAAATCCCAAACTTTATTGATAACCACACATACTTGTATTGGTGTTAATGAGACTAATGCATATTGCAAAAAGCGAGCTCATTATTGGTTAGTTGCTTATCAGCCAGCTGCACCTAGTTTTACATTCTTGTGGGTATACTGTTACAGCTTTTCTGTGTTTCTTCATATTTCTAACCTAAGATCATCATCCTCCTTATCCTGCTATCGTACCAAGGGCACAGCATCCCTGTCTCACACTAATTGCTAGTTCCCATGCTTATCTCCTTCTTGTTTAACCAACGGTATTATGCTGCCGTGACCTTTCTCAGCTAGCCAACTGTCCACAAAATCCTCCACACTTCCCCCATTTTTCTGTTGAACAAGCATGGTCTGATTAAATGCAGCAGATATCATCCTCTGCACCATGTTCTGTAAGCATATGCAAAAACAAGGCAAAATTAACACTACTAACAAAGCTATAATGCCTACGATAATGGTAACCTTGAGAATAGAGTGTAACCATGATCCCAGGCCTAAAGATTTGAGCCATCCATCAATACCAAAGCCTGATTCTACCTGTAAGTTTCCAGTTAGCCTTCGCAATTCAGAGAGCTGGGAGTGGATGGACTGCGAATGATCAGAGATGTTCATGCAGCACATACCCTCGAATTCTTCACAGCCATGGCCTTGTGCAAGTAAAAGGAAGTCAATTGCAGCCCTATTTTGAAGCGTTGCATGATGAATAGAATCCACATCAAGCAAAAGGCTAGAAGGTGCCAAAGAGGTGGCATTGGTTTGTTTAGCAAGCCAGCATCCTAACTTATTTAAAATGGCATGGGCACCTGCTGCCGATACTCCTGGAGTCAAAAAGGATGCTGCCACTATGGACCCTGGGGACCAAAATTTTGCATCGTCTCTGCAGTCAGCAGTAAATGCATGAGCCATTCTTTTATTTTGGCGTCGGTGGTGGCTCATATTTAAGATCATGGATGTATTGGGTGTGAGTAGAGACAGTTGTCCAATTGTACATGGCCCCCCGCTCAGCATTGATGGGACACCGGGCCAAGCATGGTCCCCACATATTAAAAAGTAACCTGCTGGTATTCGAATAGGGTCATTTGATGAACCTGACACCTTATCTGTGGTATAATTGCACCAGGCTGTTGCATTATGGTAGACAGCCATGCTGGAAGTTACAATAGTAGAATGGTTCTTGGCTGGCAGCTGACTTTTATGGCTAAATATAAGGCATGCATCTGCCATCACTGAGCCTAACAGCTCCAATTCTTGGGGCTCCTGTGGTGCTATGGGAAAATGAGAAATCCATTGGTCCTAGTTATCTACACTGACCCTGGCGTCATTGGTCCTGCAGGTGGGTGTTATTGACGGGCATGGCCAGGGATCCGCTGGTAGCCCAACCAAACAGGTTGTAAATGGATTACCGGGAGAAGATAATGACAGGCAAATAGCCTCCTGGTTAGTTAAATTTGCCAGGGTGACCCAAATATTAGTCTTGGGCTGAGGTGGGGCCCATGCTTGATGAGTTCCCACTCCTCCGGCAATGTCTGGGCTGTCTATTAAGAGGGCAAAGATTAGTAAAGCAGCGGTATAAGTCTGCCACATCACCCTGATCTTCCCAGGTGCTGCTTTGAACCACCCAGACATTTGGGAAATTACCATGTTTATCACAAACCATTAAGAATGTCTCTTCTTTCCTTTTCCCATTTTCTTCCCTGATCTGCCCAGGTGTAATCTTTTTAGGCCTCTTAGACAATTGTCCCACGCTTGGTTGGGATCTTGATCTCCTGGAATCTGACCTATTACATCTGACTGTGAAAGGGGAATACCCCACCCACACTTAGACTGTAAGATATACGATTGAGATTGCCCTAAAGCGCGTTTGACTGAGTGTTGGGTTTCCCACCTAAATTATGCAACGATTTTCTGTTCTGGGGATTCGTACAACTGTAACCCTTGGCGGCCAGGTAACCCTGTAAAGGCCTGGAGCTCTGTCTGCCAGGAATTCCGCTGCCAATAAAATGCACAGCTTCTGCCCCACAGCTCAGGTAATTGGGACTGATGCACCCACTTAGTTTGCTGACAACCCCCGCAAAAAAACCAATATCCATGCAGCACACTGTCTATTATGACACTTAATACAAGCTAAATCCTTAAGCCCTCTAAAATGAAATGTAGAAAGCGCCAGAAGCAGGCTTAGTATATTATCTAGAGATTTGTACCGGTCAACTGCTCGGTCAATGGCAAAGCTACACTGTCCTTTCAGCTTAAGAAGTATTGGTCGAAGGGTGATCAACAGCTTTGTCTCCACTCGCCGGCGGTCTTCCACGCTCAGTTGACTGAGGTCCGGCTCCATCCAACACAGCTGCTCGGGTCCATTTAGCAGGTACCCACAAGGATCCTGTAGGGGTAGAAACACAAAGGTATCTGCGGCCCCAATGTAATACCTTAGCAGGACCTTGCCATTGTCCTGTCTTGGGATCCCTGTATTTTACCCATACCTCCTGCCTCACACTATCTTTCTCTTGTACATAATGACGAATTACAGCAGGAACTTTGCTTTCCCCCAAAACACACAAATGATTCAAAACAAATAGGCACCTTAGCAATCTTTCTTGCGGCTCTCTAATACCTGTGTATTTACCTAGATATCTTTTCAAGGTACCATTAGCTCTTTCTACGATCGCTTGTCCTGTCGGGGAATTAGGGATGCCTGTCACGTGTTCTATCCCCCACATTTGCATGAACTGCTTTATTCTTTTGCTGCAGTAAGCAGACCCGTTATCTGTCTTGATGCATCGTGGCACTCCCATTACTGCAAAGCAGCTACTGAGATGCCTCTCTACATGCCCGGCCTTCTTACCGGTCTGTGCTGTGGCCCATATAAAATGACTGTAGGTATCTATAGTAACATGCACATACTTTAACGTCCCAAACTCAGCAACATGTGTGACATCCATTTGCCAGGTCTCATTTGTATTCAGCCCTCTGGGGTTAACTCCCAGACCTAACCCGCAGCCCCCATTATGATGGCTACATATGGGACAGGCTTTGACTATTGCCCGTGCCTCTTCCATAGATATCTGAAATTCTCTATGGAGGCCCTTTGCATTTTGGTGAAATATGGAGTGTGCCTCCCTGGCTAGAGTCTGCCTGGGAATTGGAGTCACGTGTGTGATTGAGACTAGCTTATCTGCTCATGCATTACCCTCTCCTAGGCCAATATCCCATTTGTGACTTCTGATATGGATAACAGAGAAAGGATGCTTTCTCAACTTAATTGCCCTCTGTAGCTGTATAAACAGCTCATGTAACCTCCTGTTTTGAACCTCTTTGATAGAGGCATCCTCTATTCACTCACACACTCCTGCAACATACAAAGAATCTGTCACTATATTGAGAGGCCCAGAAAAATGCATCATGGCCCAAACAACAGCCAATAACTCCATCATTTGTAAAGTATCCGATTCGGAGGCCTGGAGAATCTGATGGTGCCTTTGTCCCTTTTCCTGCGAAGTCACTGCAGCAGTTCTGGATTTTCTTCCCGCATCCGTGTAGGCTGTGATGGCATCCAACAGGGGTTTCTGTGACATTTTTGGGCATTGCATCCAACCCCACTGCCCTATCCAGTTCAACGGTATTTTGGGAATATCATCAGTGGCGATCATGCTTCTGGCTCCCAACAGTGCCTCTTGTAATTCCATACTTTATCAGGTACCAGGTCAATGTATCTTTCTTCATTGGTATCCGTATCTGATCAGGCTCCTTTCCTGTAATCTGTAGCACCCGTTCATGACCCTTCTTGAGCAAGTCAGCCAAAATTTCGATTTTTTGAAGAAGGGTCTTATGCTGCTGAAGTGGAGGAGATATCCATTCCAAGGCCCACACCTCCCCCGTTTTTCTGTCTTGCTGAGTAAGTGCACCCAGTAAATCTTTAGTTCCACACCAGACTGTCAGCTGTATAGGGAGGTTAAGATCTCGTGTCCAGACACTGCCCTGTGTCACACAGTCCATTATCTGTTGAAGTGCCTTAACCTGCTCAGAGGTTATATGGACAGGCTGTGCCGGATCAGTTCCTTTTAGTAAAGGTCGAAGTTCATCCAATAACTCATTTGGGATGCCCACAATAGGGCGCCGCCATTGCAGATCGCCAAGTAACCTTTGTGCATCATGCAATGTATGTATTTTAACATTTAATTGCAGTTTCTGGGGGGTGTAACAACCTGACCAGTAAGTGACCATCCTAGATATTTCTAGGGTGCAGATAATTGAATTTTTTCAGGAGCCACAACCAACCCATGTAGTTTCAGAGCATCATGTATTTTTTTGAATTTGTTGACCTGTAAAAGGTTGCAGCTGAGCAAATAAAATATCGTCCATATAATGATAAATGATGGTGTCGGACCATGCTTGCTGCAAAGGTTGTAAAGCATTGTCAACATACAGTTGACACAAGGTGGGGCTGTTGCGCATGCCCTGTGGAAGAGTAATCCATTCGAATCTCTTGTCTGGCTCTTCCCTATTTAAAGCTGGTAAAGTAAGAGCAAACCTCCGGGTATCTCTAGGGTGAAGAGCAATAGTAAAAAAGCAGTCCTTAAGATCCACAATCAACAGTGGCCAGTCCTTTGGCAGCATAGCTGGGCTAGGTAAACCTGGTTGTAAGGCTCCCATAGGTTCTATTTGTTCATTTACAGCCCGTAAATCGTGTAACAAGCGATACTTCCCCAATTTCTTTTTAATGACAAAAATAGGGGTATTCCATGGGCTTGTTGCCAACTGTAAATGACCTTGCTTATATTGTTCTTGTACTGGTATATGTGCTTGTTCCAGACTTTCCCTTTTTAACGGCCATTGCTTAACCCACACTGGAACATCCGTGGTCCAGGTCAGTGGGACTGGGAAAGTCCACGCAATGGCCACTAGTCCAAAGGGTGCTCATTTGTCAGCACTACTCCCATTTGAGGCAAAATGTCCCGACCAAGGAGGCACTGCACAGTAGGGGGCAAAGGTACAACTGAGAAAACATTCCGTAAAGTCTTTCCATCAATAGTTACAGAAAACGTAGGTGACTTTCTTGCAAGCGTTAGGCCCCCAACCCCGGTAACTGTCACTGTGGTCGGCTGTAATGGCCAGTTATGGGGCCAGCAATCTGGACTAATAATGCTGGAGTCTGCACCAGTATCTAATAAACCTTCCAAGGTTTGTGTCCCACCCTGATACTCTATTATTACAGTGCGCTTTGGCCGATCATTCAAATTCATTGTTAATAAAGTAAGTCCCCCAGTGGAACCGAAGCCTTGTTCTCGCCTCGATTGTGATTGACGAGGGGACAACGTTTTAGTCATCTGCTCCAGTGGAACCAATTGGGCTATCCTTTGTCCTTTCTTGATTCATGTCGGTGGAAAAGGAGTATGCACCATGACACAAATTTCCCCCTATAATCAGCATCTATTACCCCAGTTAAAACAAATAATCCCATCATGGTGGCCGATGATCATCCCAGCAACAAAGCTCTCTTGGGCTGTCCATCAATAATGATTGGTCCCTTTATTCCAGTCGGCACCTTTTCCGGTTGGGTGGTCATCAATGTTACTGCTACTGAGGCTGCCACGTCCAGCCCGAGGCTCCCGGCGGTGGCTGGTTGTAGTGGAGCTGAGCTGAGGTGTTGAATGCGGCTACTTGTGTCTGGGCACGGTGGCTGTTGGACGTGCTGGCCTTCACGTTTCCCGAGCGGCGTTGGCAAGCTGCGGTGTTGTGGGTGTCCGAGCGACAACTTTGGCACCAGACGCTAGCTGCCTGAAAAGCTCATCGTGTATGTCCCAGGCCTCCACACCGGTAACATTTAAATCGGCCGGCACATGGAGCCCGCGGAGCATTTGTTGCCGCTGCTTGTAGGGGTGCAAGAGCAGCTAACACCTGACTCTGTGAAGCTGCTGCCTGTTTTTGTAACCCTACTCCTAACTCCTTAATAGCTTCTACTAACATTGCTTGATTTCCTATGCGCATATTTGCCAATCGTTCTAATGCTTCTTCTATAGACCAATTAGCTCCTAGGGTATTTAATACATTCCTCGTAGCCTGGTTGCTATTCTGGAGTGCACATTGTTTCAACAGAGTAGCTTTCATAAAGTCAGGGACTCCTGCCCGGTTGATAGCAGTGGCCGCCTTATCTATAAAAGATCCAAATGATTCATCCCTTGCTTTATTCCCATATAAGAGGGAACCCCACCTGGCTCTTTTATCTTGTCTATGGCCAGTCATTCCAGGCGCATAGCCTCTCAACATTTATCGGGACCAATTAACGCTTGCGCTTCCGTGCGAAGAAAAGGCCCTAAACCCATTAGCTCCTTTAGGGTTATTCCGTGTAGCGGGTCGCCTGGCTGCCGTGCTATTGCTACGCATTCCTGGCAGAGTGACTGCCAGTGTGCATTAAACAAGAGCTGCTGATGTTGAGTGAAGATAAGCTTTGCTATTCCTCTGCAATCAGCCGGCAGTAATACCTGAGTTCCCCAAATATAGTCAAGCATTTGCTTTGTGGGCTCACTGGTCACCCCAAACTGACTAACTGTGGACCATAATTGTGACAGTAGCTTCCAATCCAGGGCTGTAATTCTTGCTTGATACCCGCCCCCCTGCCAGAGGTGCAAATACCACCGGACAAAGCAACATCCATAGCTGCTGCTATAGCCTCACTGTCCCCCGAATCCATGATCTCTTTTGCTACCACCGCCCACGCCTCCCTTCGCTCTCGTGCAATGGCCCCCATTAGGTCACTTTCTGCCCCAGGGATCGGCTCATTACGAGGAGGAGGAGATGGAGGGTCTGGCCTTGGTGCAGGCGATGCGGACAGTGCTGATGCACCGTGGGGGGTGTGGCTAGAGTGCCCGTGGGGGGAGGGCTGCTGCTTGAAGAAGGAGACGATGTTGGTGGCAAAATGACTGTAGATGTGGCAGGGGGTAACTGACAATCTGACAAGTCCCCATAACTCTTATTCTTATCAAATGCTACACTAGCTTGCCTCGCAGCTTTCTGTTCTGCCTAATGTTGTAATAACTCATTGTGCAAGACTCGCCATAGCTTTCCCAACTTTTTTGCAGTTTTATCCTCATCTATAGATGCCTCCCACAGCTTGTCCCCAAACTTACACCACTCTGTTAATTCATGTACTGTATGAGGATTTTGAAAAACTCCTTGTGCATACCCGTAAGCTAACAACCCAGGAAGCTCTTTCTGCAAATCTATGCCCTTAACCTGATGCTTTCTTAAAAAGCAAATAAATAAATCATATGCTGCTTGCCTTTCCATTTCCATTTTAAAAACGTCAGTGTTGTTGAAACCCCACAAGATCTCGGCAGCACTTATCAGCCAGGCTCTCCACTGAGGTCACCCAGGGCGCAGCACCTTTCAATTTCCCAGCGGTGCTTGTTTTCCGTCCTTGCTGTGACAGGACCCGAACTCCTTCACCGATCCACCATGGTATCACGTTACAGCTATCACGTCGCCGGGGTCACCATTTTGTTGGAATCAGCGGGAGAAATGCGGCACGCAATATGAGTGATCAGCAAGTCTCGAACTTTATTGATAAGCACACATATTTATATTGGTGGTAATGAGACTAATGCATATTGCAAAAGGCAAGCTCATTATTGGTTAGTTACTTATCAGCCAGCTACACCTACTTTTGCATTCTTATAGGTATACTGTTACAGCTTTTCTACTTTTCTTCATGTTTCTAACCAAAGGTCTTCCTCCTTATCCTGATGTTGCACCAAGGGCACAGTGCCCTTACCTATTCTGACTGCTGACTCCTATACTTGTCTCCTTCTTGCTTAACCAATGGTATTGTGTCTATGTGACCTTTCTCAGCTAGCCAACTGTCCACAAAATCCTTCACACTAAGCCAGGTGCCCTTTCAGAATAGGTATGAGCCCCTGGATCTAGAGAGTCAGCCAGATGACTTAAAAGAAAATGATCTGCCCAGTGAGCCTCCCAATTATGATTCATCTGTGAGAGGGATTACCACCTCGAAGATCAAAAAGGAAAAAAGGGTAATTGTGGTGGGTGACTCCCTTCTGAGGGGAACAAAGGGCCCCGTATGTCGACCGGACCCATCCCACAGAGAGGTCTGCTGTCTCCCTGGGGCTCGGGTACCGGATATCACTGAGACACTTCCTGGGCTGATTCAGCCCTCTGATTATTACCCACTGCTGATATTCCAGGCTGGCAGAGACGAGATTAAAAAGAGGAGTGTCAGGGCAGTTAAAAGGGACTTTAGGGCACTGGGTCAGGTGGTTTTAATAGGACAGGGGCACAGGTATTATTAATAAGTGGCTTAAGGGTTGGTGTTACCGGCAGAATTTTGGATTCTTTAATCATGGGGCAACTTTTATGGCATCTGGTCTGCTTGGACCAGGCAGGCTCCATCTTTCTGTTAAGGGCAGAAGAATGTTAGCTCATGAACTGGCAGACCTTGTTGAGAGGGCTTTAATCTAGGTTTGAAGTGGGTAGCGGATGCAGCTGGGCTGTCTGGAAGCAGGCCCAAGGGTGGTAAGCCTGAGTTAGGGGTGAAATCAGCAGCCCAGCTGAGGTGCACGTATGCTTGTATGCATGTATGAGGTCCAGCATGCACAGCATGGGGAACAAGCAAGAAGAGCTGGAGGCCATGGTGCAGCAGCAGAGCTATGATGTAATTGCCATCACAGAAACGTGGTGGGATGACTCACATGGCTGGAGTGCTGCACTGGACGACTACAAGCTCTTCAGGAGAGACGGGAAAGGGAGAAGAGGTGGAGGGGTGGCCCTTTATATTAGGGAGGGTTTTGACACCATAGGTATTGAAACTAAAGACAATGAAGTTGAATGCCTCTGGGTGAGAATTAGGGGGAAGGCCAACAAGGCTGACATCCTCCTGGCAGTCTGTTCTCGTCCACCCAACCAGGAAGAAGTGGTGGACAACTCATTGTATAAGCAGCTAGAGGATGTTTCTGGATCATCAGCCCTTGTTCTTGTAAGCAACTTCAACCTGCCAGAAATCTTCTGGGAAGTTAAGACAGCTGAAAAAGGCAGTCCAGGAAATTTTCAGAGTTTGTGGAGGACAACATTTTGTCACAGCTGGTGGGTTAATCCACCTGGGGAGAGTCTATGTTAGATCTGTTGATTGTAAATAGAGATGGGCTGGTGGGAGGAGTGGTGGTTGGAGGCCACTTAGGGCAGAGTGACGATGAAATTATAGAGTTCTCAATATTTGGTGAAATCAGGAGGAACATCTATAAGACTTTTACACTGGAGTTCCAGAGGGCAGACTTTGGCCTGTTTAGGAGACTTATTCAGGGAGTTCCTTGGGAAACAGTCTTTAAAAAGAAAGGAGTTCAGGAAGGGTGGGAGTGCTTCAAAACAGTGATCTTGATGGAAGAGGAACAGACTGTCACTGTGTGCCAAAATGCGAGTTCTGAGGTAAACATCCAGCCTGGATGGGCATTGAGGTTTTGGAGGAATTAGGAATAAAAAGAGGATGTATCATCTTTGGAAGGAGGGTCAGGTCTCTCAGGAAGTATTTCAGGGGGCTGCTAGAGCATGTAGAAAAATAAATAGGGAGGCCAAAGCTCAGTTTGAACTAAGAATGGCAACTTTGTAAATGTCTTAAGTTGAAAGATGCAGCTAGGTGTGTATTCTATTCCTGTCTGTTAGAGGTGGGCAGCTATCTTCTGTTAATTGGGCAGTTTTCTTTATCTTTGCCTCAACCAATCCTCCCTCAGGGGAGATCTCTTCTGTTAATGGGCCATTGAGTCTCACTGCATGACTGATAAAAATGACATCATCCCATTGTGAAATGCTCTGCCCAGAGTGAGGAGCCAAGCATTCCTACCTGGATATAATCTGAGATTTTGGGACAGCAGTACAGCCTTTCCACTGGATTCCCAGAGGAGCAGCTTTTTTCTCCACTGGATTCCCAGAGGAAGACCAGGCCCATCTACACCACCACTGGACCTTCAGAGGAAAACTCCACCCTTCTACAGGATCACTGCTCCAACAGAACCACGCCTGACACTCCAGGAGCACTGCAGCCACCATTCAATCGGACTCCTACCAACACCCTGACCAACCCAACAGGGGTTCTGACTCTGTCAGCAGGGGTTTTTTTTTTTGTTTGTACTAGTACATTTGTATTTTTATTTTCCTAGTAAAGAAACGTTTTTTCCCATTCCCACATCTTTGCCTGAGAGCATCTTAATTTCAAAATGATAACAGTTCAGAGGGAGGGGGTTTACATTTTCCATTTCAAGGGAGGCTCCTGCCTTCCTTAGCGGACACCTGTCTTTTCAAACCGAAACATTAACATTTAGGGGAAAATTGAAAATATATACCTGACACTCAGTTAGAAGTATCCTAAGCCAAAAGGCTGAGAAATGGCTCACTGATTCCCAAGTGCTAAAGAAGGAAGCCATCTTAAAAGATAATGATTTAGAGCTAATTGTGAGTAACCAACTCAGCCGTGCCCAGTTTTATATGGAGAACCAGATATAATACATAATTTCCTAGAAGTTATAAACTATCAAACTAAATAAGAGACAACCTAACAGATCAACCACTCCAAAGTGGAAAAGGGTTGTACATCGATGGATCTTCATGGGTAATAAAGGGGCACAGGGTATCGGGGTACGCTATAGTGGATGAGGGGTTGGTAGCCATAGAAAAGAGCAAGTTACCTTCCAGCCGGTCAGCCCAGGTATGTGAGTTGTATGCCCTAAAGTGAGCTCTGGAAATATTGGCACTGTCGGAACCCAGGACTCTCCTCTGGGTGTCCTGGATGGCCAGAGCCGCTGGCAGGGGGCTCTGGGACCATGGCATGCAGCCAAAGACACACGTGGGGTTTTGATCTTAGCCCGTGGAGCAAATTACTAACTCTGTATGAAGAATTACAAGCCACACACACACAAGTTTAGATAGTATAGTAGAAGTAGTCACGAAGTAAAGGGTAGGATTTCTGAGTGCTGTACAGGGGGGTTTTAAGCCTTGTACGCAGGGGTCCAAGTTTTGTACATGGGGGTCAGGGATTCTAAGATGGAGGGACTTGGGTGTGCCCTGTCCTCTTTCTTTCTCCTTCCTAGCCTCCATGTCTTTGGTGGTGTTGGCACTCACAGATTGGTTTAGAGTAGAAAGTCACCATTCAATATAGATAGTAGGTATTGGAGAGAAAGCATAAACATGTAGTACGTAATATATGATATAAAAGATGGCACCAGCCCCTGGGAGGGCAGAGAGTGTGCCTTTGTCTGACCTGCTGAACGGGCCACAGCAGCTCAGGGAGAAGAATCTTGTAGATAACCAACAATAAACAACCTTGAGAACAGACAACAGAAGACTACTGAGTCTTTCTTCGAAGGCACGGGTTGGAGGAGGGACTTTTCCATCTTTCGGGGTCATCCCAATCCGGGGGTGAAACCCCACAGGCACAGAAAATGGGAACAATTTATACAGACTGAAAATACGCTTTTGGAGTAGTGCATACCTTTGGGAAAATTTGGGAAGAGAGGGGGCTATTAAATTCAAAGGGAAAGGGACTGATTCCTGAAAAACTTGTTTTAGAAGAGTTAGAAACCTTACAAATGCCAGAGGAAGTAGCAGTGATGTATGTTAAAGGACATCAAAAAGAGGTGACTCAGGAGGCACGAGGGAACAATTTAGCCAATTTAGAAGCTAAAAATGCAGCTGAATCAGAGACAGGAAAACTAATACTAGTATTAACACCCATGAGAGAAAAGCAAAAAGTCACGGTATTCAGTGGGACAGAAGAGGAAGAACTCCTTAAAACAGGAGCCAAGAAAGATAACAAAGGGAAGTGAAGATAAGCAGATGGGAGGCAAATGTTGAATAAAAGCCTGGCCAAGAAAATGCTGGAAGGCATACATGGAACAACACACTGGAGTATACAAGCACTAAGTGATCAATTTCTGAGGGACTGGGGATGCATAGGAATTTTCAGAATAGCTAAGCAAGTCACTGAATGGTGTGTGATATGTCAACAAGTGAACAAGAAAATCATGAGGAAAACACCCAGAGGAGGGCGAGAATGAGCCTTAAGGCCCTTGCAAAACAACCAAGTAGACTTTACTGAGCTTCCCCAGGTACAACGGTGGAAATTTTTGCTAGTGATAGTAGATCACTTGACTCATTGGGTAGAGGTGGTACCCACTGTGAAAGCCAATGCCAAAGTTGTGAGTAAAACACTTCTAGAATCAATCATTCTCCAATATGGCATGATAAACAGGATTGATTCAGACCAAGGAACTCATTTCACATGGAAGATATTGCAGAAAGTTGTACAGGCCAGGGGAGTAAAATGGGAATTACACACTCCATGGCATCCACAGAGTTCCGGTCGGGTTGAGAGAATGAATCAAACTCTGAAAAGAGCTCTAGTTAAGCTAATGCTTGAAACCCAGATGTCATGGATCAAATGTCTCCCTTTGGCTTTCTTAAGAATTAGAACCCAACCCCAGTCAGATCTGGGGGTCTCACCCTATGAAATGATGTTTGGGTTACCCTTCCTGACCTCACCCCAGAAGGTTGCCACCTATGAGGAAGAAGAAACCAATGCCAAGAAATATGTTCTGTCTAGAGCACAAAGCTTAGAAGGGCTGAGACATAAAGAGGCAATTCCTCAAACTACCACCCTGGAGTTCAGAATCCATAATATTGATCCTGGGGATTGGGTGATGATTAAGTCATGGAGAGATCAGCCTCTAACTCCTCAGTGGGAAGGTCCCTTTCAGTTACTGCTCACCACGGAATCAGCCATGCAAACTGCAGAGAGGGGATGGACTCATGGCAACAGAGTCAAAGGCCCAGCAGAAGAACCCAAAGAGTGGACTATAACATCCAGGCTGGGTGAAACAAGATTGACTCTCAAGCAGAGACTGAAAGACAACCAGGAAAACACCAAGATGCCCAAAAAGCAGAGTCAAGCTTCCACCAGCCAGCTTGAGAACTGTCTTCCTGTTTTCATGGGTGAGAATTACCAGCATCTGGTGAGGGGAAGTACACAAGGGACCATAAAAAGTAATGGCACAGCTTCTTTAGAAAACAAGACAAAGGAAGGAGGGCAAGACCGGGTCGCCCCTTTGTTCACTACCAGTTAGACTCCATAGCCCTGCTGCGGGTAGCAGTCCCTGTAGGCATGGTAAGGTAGGGACAAAAGGCCAGAGCAGACCTCTGTTATTCCTCAGTTGTCTTTTAATTCAACAGCGACTAGAGGTCAACTAGACTGAGTTGGCCTCTGTACTCAACCCTAAGGTACACTGACTATGGGTAGCAACCACAGGGGCACAGTAGATGGGAGTCAAAGCCATACTGGACCTCTGTAATGCCCTTTTGTCCATTCCAAATTAGTGTGTCTAAGAAAAAACTGAGATTTTTTTTCTCCTGTTCTCACTGTCCTTGCCCACATCAACAGATGCTGGTATGACTCATTCAAGAGAGAGAGAAAATTTTTGACTTAATTGTTTGAGCAAAATGACTTCTAGAAAAACAAAAGGGGGGTTTGTTATAGATGAGTAATCCTATGGTTGACTCTCACAATTAAGGGGTGAACATTAAGTATATGTTAAGAGACGTTTTGTAGATGTATAGTTATCTTTCCCCTCCCCCTTGCATTGTTATCACAGGATGGCCTCAGTAGTTGGGGCATTTGGGAGGGTGGGCTTGTTACTATGGCAGCACCTGACCTCCAATCAAGCTGTAAGAAAGTGATCTCCACCACTGGACAGTGAAGAAGGAGTTGATTGACAAGACTTTGGGAGGGGCTAGAGGTATTAAAGACAGAGCATCCATTTTGAGATGAGCACATGGTGACCGAATCCTTTCCTCCCACCACTGTGTTCTTTCCTTTATTCAGTCTTCTGTTGTATTTGGATAAGGTCTTAAAAAAATATTTAAATTTTTGAAAGTGAAATTTTTTTCTCACATGGGGTTGGGGAATGTAGGGCAAGGCTGTTTACATCATGTCAGCTCCAAGGTACAACTTCTCTGACCTGGCCAGATCTCAGTACCAGCTACCCTACATCAATATCTATTACAGAATGCTGCAATTAGCTTTTCACAAAAGAGAACAGTGATAAAATGCGCTCTAAAATAGGATTACATATTTCTGAGAAACGCATTGAAATGTTTCTCCATAACTGTAAAAGGAAAACCTTCCTGATGAACTGGACTATACCAGAGGGAAATCAAGGCAGAGCCATGGTTTGTCAGGACTTGCTTGATCCTTATGAGCCCTGTGGTGCATTTGGAGCTGAGCCCTGGAACTTCAGGGCCTGAGAGGAGATTGCACAAACCTTGCCAGGAGGCAAAATCACAAGAAAACGCCATAGTGTCTCAAAGCATGAATGGGTCCACATGAGGTCCACTCCCAACACAGGCTCTTCATGGACTCCTAGGAGGAGAGAATTGGAGGCCAGGATGGCACAAAAAAAACCTCTCCGAGATTTGGTGAGGAAAACCCAAAGTACCTTTAAAAACCTCGAGTATCTCAAAGTATTAATGAGTCAGTACAAAGCTCTCAAGGGACTCATTAAAGCAGATAACTGGGGCCATGATTGCAGAAACCTCTCACAGAGTCTGTATGAAAAGGGAAACACCAAGCAACTTAAAACAACTGAGTACCTTGAAACATTAATGGGCTTCACTGAGTGTCATTACTGATAAAGCCTCTCAAGGGACTAATTAAGGCAGATAATTGGAGGCTGTGACTGCACAATCTTTCTCATGGAGTCTGTATCAAAAGGGAAACGCTATGTAGATTAAAACACTGAGGAACCCTGAAATAGTAAGGAGTCCCAGTGAATGTTGCAACTGACAAAGCCTCTCCAGGGACTAATTACAGCAGATAACTGTAGGCAATGATTGCAAAAAGCTCTCAGAGAGTCCAAGGCAAAAGCCAAACCCAAAGTCCTTTGAAAAGCCTGCAGTCCCTGGGAGCATGAAGGAGCCCCCAGGGCCATTGCTGAGCAAGGCTCCCCAGGGACTCCTTCCAGCAGATCCTTGAGGCCACTGGCATGTGGGCTAGGGGGGGATGCTGAGGGCAGGACAAGGGGCTGCCAGTGCCCAGCCTGGCTGGGGCTGTGCCAGGAGGCCCCAGTGCCTCAGGACAAGGTGTCTCCTGCCAGCCCTTGGTGGCACAGAGCCTGCTGTGCCCCAGGGCACCAAGACTTGGCTTCTCTTTGTCCCCACCTGTCATCACTGCCTGCAGTTCTCTGCTCTGCCTGGGGCCTGGGGACACTTTCTCAGTTGTGGCCCTCCCTGGGACCCATTAAAAGTGAAAGAAACTTTGGAGTGTGATTCTGACTGGGAGTTCTGGAGAGGTTTCTTCAGCTGCCTCTCAGGGACTGATGTTCAGGGCCTGAGCACAAAGCCCCAGAGGCTCATTAAAGTCCTTGTGCTGTGGCTGTGCTGCTGGGCTGGGCTGCTGGCACAGAGGCAGCTCCTGGCAACCAAGAAGAGCTTGAAAAGCACATTTCTCTTGCTGAGCAGCTCTTCTGCCAGCCCAGCAGGGCTGGGGCACTGTCTGCAGCCAGCCCGGGCACAGCACAGAGGCACAGAGAGCTTCAATCAGTCAGGGCTGGGAAGGTGCTGAGAAGTGCCTGGGGCAGGATCACTGCCAGCCCTTGGCACAGGAACCTCTGGCTGCAGGACAATGCAGCTGCAGCTCCTGGAGTGATCTCCTACAGCTGGAACATCCCAATGCCTACAGACCCTGTGAGTACATTCTCTGATTGTCTCTTGTGCAGAGCAGCCAGGGGTGCCCAGGGCTGTCCTGCAGAGGAGGCTCCTGCAGCCCCGGGCGCTGTGCTGGGGCAGGGACTCTGCTGCCTGCCAGGGACAGCTCTCAGGTGGCCCGGGGAGCTGCTCCCATAATGGGGGGATAACATCTGGGTGCAGGAGACTGCTGGCAAGGCTTGGAAGTATTCTCCTTGTGTGGTGAGGATGATGCATTGTTCAGGACTGCTCCCAGCATGACATTTAACTGCACAACATTTCAAAGTAGATTATATCAGGAGCATAGCAGGCAGGGGCTGCATAAAAGGGAAAATCCTGCTTTTTACAGCTATTGTTCTGGGTTGCCTGGATGGGAAATTGCATATAGATATTAGTCTCTCAGTTCAGGTTGAGAATTTAAAAAAAAATATCTCACAGATATGATTAAACCAGGCAGTGACAGAAATCAGCACAGACTCCCTTAGAGGCACCATCAGTGTCGCTTTTCCAGCCTCCTCAGGGTTGCTCTGACATTTCTGTCAGAGCCTGCAGAGCCTGAGGTGTCCTTGGTTAATGCCAGAGCTGGGAGGGTCTGCAGGGTGTAGCTGAGCCTCCCGGGCTGGGCTGGGCTCTGGCAGCAATGGCAGGGCCCAGCCCTGGGCACAGGGAAGCAGCTGCTGGCAGGGGCAGCTCCAGGCAGCAGAGCCCTGGGCAGGCAGTGGGGTGAAAGTGTCCCCAGGGCTGGGCTGGGATATTTGAAGTCCTCTCCAAACCCAACTATTCCATGATTAATTTTTTTACAGATCCCCATGTGCAGCCCCAGCAAATGTCCAACAGCAGCTCCATCAGCCACTTCCTCCTGCTGGCATTGGCAGACACGCGGCAGCTGCAGCTGCTGCACTTCTGCCTCTTGCTGGGCATCTCCCTGGCTGCCCTGCTGGGCCACGGCCTCATCATCAGCGCCGTAGCCTGCGGCCAGCACCTGCACACGCCCATGTTCTTCTTCCTGCTCAACCTGGCCCTCACTGACCTGGGCTCCATCTGCACCACTGTCCCCAAAGCCATGCACAATTCCCTCTGGGACACCAGCACCATCTCCTACACAGGATGTGCTGCACAGCTATTTCTGCTCATCTTCTTCCTTGGATCAGAGCTTTTCCTGCTGACGATCATGTGCTACGACCGCTACGTGTCCATCTGCAAACCCCTGCACTACTGGACCCTCCTGGGCAGCAGAGCTTGTGCCCACATGGCAGCAGCTGCCTGGGCAAGTGGCTTTCTCAATGCTGTGCTGCTCACAGCCAATACATTTTCCCTGCCCCTGTGCCATGGCAATGCCCTGGGCCAGTTCTTTTCTGATGTACCACCGATCCTCAAGCTCTCCTGCTCACACTCAAACCTCAGGGAACGGGGTCTTATTGCTGTTAGTGCCTGTTTCACACTTGGTTGTTTTGTGTTCATTGTTTTCTCCTATGTGCAGATCTTCAGGGCTGTGCTGAGGATCCCCTCTGAGCAGGGACGGCACAAAGCCTTTTCCACCTGCCTCCCTCACCTGGCCGTTGTCTCTCTGTTCATCAGCACTGCAGTGTTTGCCTTCCTGAAGCCCCCCTCCATGTCGTCCCCATCCCTGGATCTGGCCCTGTCAGTTCTGTACTCGGTGGTGCCTCCAGCCCTGAACCCCCTCATCTACAGCCTGAGAAACCAGGAGCTCAAGGCTGCAGTGTGGAGACTGATGACTGGATGCTTTCAGAAACATTGAGACTGCTGGCCAATTTTTGCAAATCACTTGTAATAAAAGTCATCTTTAATACTCCTTGCTGGTTTCACTGTGGAGGTTCTTTTTATGTGTCTTTTGAAATATAGTCAATGAAGAAATGTCATTGTTTGTGCCATTTCTCCTTTTGTTTCTCTCTACCTTCCCTGTGGCCACAGACTGTGTCAATGAATGGCTGCCCTCTTGGTGGCTTTAAAGGAACTTAGAGATCTCCCAGCAGAGTTTTCTGCAGAGATGCCCTTTTGTTGCCTTCTCTGGAGCTGCAGCAGCAATGTCTGTGTGCAGAGCTGGGGGCAGATCAGTGCTGGCCCAGCAGCTGTGCCCAGCAGCAGCAGCAGCACTTGGTGTTGCCAGTGCTGCTGCCGTGGCCCTGCCCCGCTGCCCTGGTGGCCCTGATGTTGCTGTAGGGCCTGAGTGCTCTCGGGGCCGGGCACAGTGCTGGGGGTGGCAGTGCCGGGGCTGCAGCAGGGACAGGCCATGGGCACTGCTGGGGCAGCGCTGAGGCTTCAGGCCAGGGCCTGGGGGCTGCAGGCTCCTTGCCCAGGCTCTCTCAAGAACACGGCCAGGCCAATGCTGAGCACAGAAAACCCCCATGAGCAGCCCCATGCTGTTGCTGTGGGGAATGAACCTGAGGGAGCACAAATGCCATCAGCCCCTGGAGCCAGCAAGGGCTGGGGAACAGCAGGGAAAGCACTCAGCTTTGTCCTGGCCTCTGCAGTCAGCCAGAAAGTTTGTTCCCATCAGCTGGGAGTTTCCTGTCCCACTGCAGACGCTGTTGCTCAGAGCCAGGGCTGCCTGGCAGCCACCCCCAAACTGCCCTGAGCATTTCCTGGGCTTCACCTTTGCTTCCTTTACTCTTCCCTCTTCCCTTATACAAATTTCTTCCTCTTGCCCAGCCCTGTTCCCTGGCCTGCAAACAGCCCATCCCTGTTTGCCCTTTCCTCTCTGGCCCCACTCCCCATTGCAGTTCCTGACTTGACACCATGGGAACGGCCCTTGGGGAGCAGGATCATCCTCCAAGTGCTGCAGCAATTGTCTGCAGGCTCCTGCAGTGCCTCCTGCTGCTCCCTTGCCAGAGACAGCCCAGGCCAGGGGGGCCCATCTGGGCTGCTGTGTCTGCCTGTGGGGCTCCCTGTTCTGGGCCGTGAGGAGGAGCTGCAGAGGCTCTGCAGGACTGACAGGATGGGCTTTGGGGCTGGCAGGAGAAGCTGAGGCACCTGGGCTGCTGGAGCTTCTGAAGAGGAGGCCCTGGGCTCATCCTGCCACTGCTCCAAGGGTGGATTCAGAGAATCCCAGAATCAGCAAGGTTGGAAAAGACCTTGGAGATCATCAAATCCAACCTGTGCCCTGACACCGCCTTGTCTTCCCTGAGCCTCCTCTTCTCCAGGATAAACAACCACAGCTCAGTCAGCCGCTCCTCACGGGACTAATGCTCCATACCCCTCCCCAGCCTTGTTGCCCTTCTCTGGACATCATCCAGCCCCTCCATGTCCTTCCCAAATTGGGGGGCCCAGAACTGGACACAGCGCTCGAGGTGCTGCCCAGTGAGTGCTGAGCAAAGGGGAAGAATCACTGCCCTGCTCCTGCTGGCCACACCATTCCTGATCCTGGCCAGGAGCCATTGGCCTTCTTGGCCCCCTGCGCACACTGCTGCCTCATGTCCAGCCTGCTGTCCAGCAGTCCCTGCAGCTCCCTTTCTGCCTGGCTGCTCTCCAGCCACTCTGTCCCCAGCCTGTAGTGCTGCAGGGGTTGTTGCAGCCAAAGTGCAGGACCTGGCACTTGGACTTGTTAAACCTCACCTTGTTGGATTTGTTCCCTGGCTTCAGCCTTTCCAGGTCCCTGTGCAGAGCCCTCCTACCCTCCAGCCAACTTGGTGTCCCCTTGGTTCCATGAAGCCCCAGAGTGTCCCAATTGTCTCCATGATTCCATGAGGCCTCCCCATGTCACAATGTCCATTTTGTCCCCTGGGACCCTTTGGTGTCACAAAGTTCCTTGGATCCTAGGGCCCCACACTGTCAGAATGGCACCATGGTCCCCCAAGGCCCTGCAGTGTCACAATGAATCCTTGGTTCCATGAGGTCTGGCAGTGCAGCAATGCTCTCCTTAGTTCCACAGTGTCTCAGTGGCCTCTTGGTCCCAAGAGCCACCACAGTGTCCAACATGTTTCCTTCATTCCATGAGTCCCTGAGGAGCAGCACTGGCCCCTTGGTTCCATGGGGCCCCGCAGTGTCACAATGGCCCCATCGTGACACCAGGTCCTGCTCTGTCACAATGCTCTGCATGGTTCCACAAGGCCCTGCAGGGTCACTGTGGCCTCTTGGTTCCAGGAGGCCTCAGAGTGCCACAATGAATTCCTTGGTGCTGCAGTGTCACAATGGAGCCCTGGTGACACAAGATCCTGCAGTGTCAGCAGGGTCCCTTGGTTCCATGGGGCACCACAGTGTCACAATTGTTCCCTTGGTTCCAAGAATCCTTGCAGTGGAGTAATGGCCCCTTGATTCCATTGTCCCCAGGCTCTCCCAAGGGTCTCCTTGGTTCTGCAGTGGCACAATGGCCCCTTGGTTCCACAAGGCCCCGCAGGGTCACAGTGGCCTCTGTGGTTCCACCAGGACCCAGAGTGTCCCAATGGACTCCTTGCTTCCATTCAGCCCCACAGTGGCACAATGGCCCCTTGGCTCTGTGCTGCCATGTCGTACACAGTGTCACCATGGTCCTCTTAGTGCCACCAGGCCCCGCAGTGTCACAATGGCCCCTTGCTTCCCCAGGGCCCTGCAGTGTCACAATCATCAGAGAATCAACCAGGCTGCAAAAGACCTTGGAGAGCATCAAGTCCAGCCTGGGACCCAACACCACCTTGTCACCCAGGCCATGGCACTGAGTGCCACATCCAGTCTTTCCTTAAACACATTCCAGTCTTTCCTTATACCCATTCAGGGACGGTGACCCAGCCACCTCCCTGGGCAGCCCATTCCAATGCCCAATCGCCCATTGTGTGCAGAATATTTCCTAATGTCCGCCCTAAATATCCCCAGTTCAGCTTAAGGCCATGTCCTCTTGTCCTGTCACTGTCTCCTGGGAAAACTGCTCAAACCCCATGTCAGCCACTCCTCAAAGGACTTGTGTTCCAGATTTCTTACCAGCCTTGTTGCCCTTCTCTGGACATCATCCAGCCCCTCCATGTCATTCCAGAATTGTGGGCTCAGAACTGGACACAGCACTCGAGGTGCTGCCCAACCAGTGCTGAGCACAGGGGAAGAATCACTGCCCTGCTCCTGCTGGCCACACCATTCCTGATCCATAGGAGTGCCAGGGACTGGATGAAGGAAATTGTGTGGAGAGTGTGGGGACCAAGTCTGATTGATTGTCAGCCATGAAGGCTCTTGATTTTTATGTCTATTCAAACTGCATTAGAAGGTGCTGGGGCTCAATATCAATGAGATATTGCTGAGATCAATCTATAAACAGGAAAAGAAAACAGGACAATACATTTCTGTCTGCATTGCTTTTAATATAGAACATTCATATTGAATACACTTCTGAAATCTGTTGGATTAACCAAAGAAGAAATGAAAACTTAGAATATTCCCAGGGTCTTTTCTTGCTCAGGTGTTCTGAACAAATGTTCATGAGCTTTCCCCACTGAATTCCTGAACTGATAAGCTCAAGAAAGCAGAGACTGCTGGAGGAGGAAAATTCATCAGCAACATCCATGTGGCTGAGGATCCATCCCCATCAGAGCAGCAATGAACAGAAATGGGCACAGCTTTGGGGCTGCCCCAGCTTTGGCATGGGCCCTGGGCCTGGAGCAGGAGCAGCTCTGGAGGGCCCCAAGGCCGGGGCTCTTGTGCTGCCCTGGGCAGATGGGATGGCAGCAGGGGCTGCAGAGCTCTCAGCACCTCAGCCAGAGGGGAGCAGGGCAGCCAGGGAGCCTCCTTTGGCCTTGGCCAAGCTCCTTCCGCCATGGCTGGGGCTGAGTCCTGTGGCAGCTGCAGCTGCTGCTGTGCCCTTGCCAGGGGCTGAGGCTGTGGGGCCAGTGGCCAGAGCAGCCTGGGCTGAGCAGAGCTGTGGGGCCAGAGGCGGCTGGGCTGGGGAGAGGCCCTTGGTGCTGCCCAGAGCTCAGGGCAGCTGGCAGAGCTTGCAGGGAGCTGGGCTGGGCTCAGAGAGCCTGGCACAGACACCATCAGTGTCCATCTCAGCCTGGCTGAGCGGGCAGGGGCAGGACTCAGGCCAGGCCTTGTGGGGCAGGGCCAGCGCCTGTGCAAGGCAGTGAAAACAGGCAAGTGGCCCAGAGAAGAGGCTGCTCTGTGCTCTTGGTGGCATGGACAGAGCAGGGAGGGGGCCCAGGACATTTGTCACAGCCAGCCTCTGTCCCCAGCCCTTGGCAGCCCTGGCTGCTGAGCCCAGCTTTGCCCTGGGCTGACTTTGGCTGTGGCCCAGCTCCATCCTCCTGCGGGGCTCAGGGCCTGTTCCCGGCCATGGCCAGCCCTGGCCGGCCTCTCTGCTGGCCCAGAGGCCGGCAGAGCCCGGGGCAGGGCTGTCTGTGCAGCCCCACAGGTGCCAGGGGCTCTGCAGGAGCTGGCAGAGGCTGCCCAGCAAGGAGGCCATGGGCACAGAGCCCCAAGGCTGCTGTGGGCACCCCGGCACAGGGGCCCTTCCCAGCTGCAATGCTCCTGGCCTGGGCTGGGCCTGCCCAGGGGCTGGGGCACCATGGCTGGGCCAGCACAGGGCCACCAAGGGGCCACGCAGCCGCTGCCGGGGCTGGCAGCAAGGCCAGGCACAGACAAGCAATTGCTGAGCATGGCCTGCGCTGGCCAGGCCTGACTGGGCCAAAGGCACAGCTCAGCTGCCCTTGCTGCCTGCAGCAACACTCAGGAGCCCAAAGAGCCTCCATGGCTGTGCTGGAGAGCAAGGCTGCAGGAGGCAAATGCAGGGCTGCTGCGCCATGGCGAGGCCATTGAATTCCAGCACACACCTCAGCTCTCTGATGATCCCGGCACCATGCTGGGCCCTGTTTCAGACTGCAGCAGAGCAGATGTTGATGGGACAGGAACCCTGCGGGGCTGGCAGGGACCTGCAGCTTGCAAGGTGCTCTGCTCTCCCTCAGGTGCTCTCTCAGAGATCCAATCCCAGCTGGGCACCTGAGGGCACAAGTGGCACTGCCTGTTCATGGGCACACAGCTGATGTCTGCCTGGAAAGGGGCAGAGGTTTTAAAACCTGTTAGTTTCATAATATACAAGCAAATCTTTATTATCTGGGTGACATGAGTACTTTTAAGAAATGGCCAAGTTTTCCCACCAGGAATAGAGATTTTTTTTGGAGGTGTACTGATTGCGGGACAAGAAATACTGATCTTCCCCTCTACTTGTGTCAACAATTATCACTGTAATATTTAATGTCTCTCTTTTCCATCAAGTGTTTCCAGCTCTACTGGTAAAATGGCCATGTCTAAGGACATCTCTTCACTAGACCAACTGGATCTTTATTCTTCCCATTCCTCCCAGAGTTCCTCCTCCAGACACTCTCTGGTCGTTCAAGTGCCTCTCAACTGACTGGTTTCATGTTTTGAACTGCGGGGACTTGCCCAGTCTTTCCAAAGTCCACATAAATATCACATTTCTCAACATCCTAATTGTGTTTCTATCTATCCCAGAATTACCTTTACATATGTCTTTATATAAAACTTCCTGTACGGAAATCCCTGGGGGATGGGGGACATGTGAGCTGCTGCTGTGACAACCCAGAGAGCTGAGGGAAGAGCTGTGATGGTGATTAAACTGTTCCAATGTTCAACGTGTGCTTGTTGGCAAGAAACCTTTCTGTGCCTCTGAGTGTCACGAGTCCCTGAGCCCAAAGGACACAAACCTGATGAGCTGTGGCTCCCACTGCAGAGCACTTGTACCTTGGCTCTGCACAGGAGAGCTCTTCATCCACTTTCTCTCTTTTCCTCCCTCTGGGCATGGAGGGAGCTCCTGACTTCAGCCTGTGACTCGAGTGTGCAAAGAGCAAATCTGGGCAGAATCGGGGCTGGGAGGGTTTGGGGGATGTTGGGATCTGTGCTGGGCACAGAAGGTGTTTTCCATTGCTCTGAGACTGTCTGCTGTGGAAAGGGGATTTAATATGCAGCAGAGGAATGACTTTTGCATTAGATGGAGCTGTGCCTTGCCTTGGCTTTGTTGGCTGACAAGAAATGACCATCCCTCTGTGTCTCGGGCAGCTCCTTCTGCAAGGAAAGCAGGTGGGAGTTGGAGCCAAGGAGCTGAAAGCTGCAGCTGCAGCCTGGGCTGGAGGGAGCTCAGATTTGCACAAGGCTGCTCTGAGTGCCAGGCCTTGGATGGGGGAAATGGTGGGGTGGGGCTAGGGACAGAGTCTGATTGATTGTCAGCCATGAAGGGTCTTGATTTTCATATCTACTCAAACTGCATGAGGAGGTACTTGGACTCAGTGTCAATTGGAGATTGCACATATCAATGAATTACCAGGAAAAAAAAACCTAATCAGGACATAAAGAATTAATTTCTCACTGTCTTTTTAAATCGAATATATTCAGTTTGAATACACTGCTGGAATCTGTAGTGTATTCTGTAATCTGTCTAATTAACCACAAAAGATTTGAAATCTTAAATTAAACCCCAGAGGCTTGGCTTGTTCAGGTGTTTGGATGTTATTGAGCCCTGGGACACTGAATTCCTGTACTGAAGAGCTGCAGGCTGAACAAGCCTCTGCAGCAGTACAATTCAGCAGCAGCCTCCAAGTTGCTGAGGATGTCAGCAGCCCCCACTGAGGCCATCCCTGGCCAGAGCCCGTGGGGGAATGGGCAGACAAGGAGAGCGTCCCTGGGGCTGGGGCAGCACAACTCAGAGGCACCAGCGGCTCCAGCTGGGAAATGGAGTGTGGAATGGGGCTGGGAGAGCCCTGCCTGGGCTGTGCCAAGCAGGACACACAAGCCCTGATTCCCATTCCCCAAACACCTCTCTCAAGGAGACATTTGAAAGGAATTACCATTGTTTGTGTTCTCTGAGTTGGATGCACTGGAGAAATGCCAACAAGAGATTCTCAGGAGCTCAAAACAACCAAACGGCCTTTACTGGGAACTTTCAAAAATCAGAGAAACTTTGGCAAAAGGTTTAATATGACATTATAGTGGTTTTGTTTTATTTTTTTAAGATTTTTCTAATTTTGAGACTTCTTAATCAATGTATTGATGAGTGAGGAGGGTTTTATTGTATTTATTTTATAGCGAGATAGGATTATGAGAAAGGTAAATTAGGCTTAAAATTTTAAAAGGGTATAATGAAAATTTTATTGAAAGTAAAAAACGGAAAAAAGTAGTAAGAATTAAAATAAGCTCTTTAGAACTCTTCTTTTTCTTTACAATTTTTTTTTTTACTGACAGTAGAAAGAAACTAAACTAAAAATTTCTAGTTAGTTTACTTTTTGTAGAATAGTCTTTTTTAGTTTACTTAGGAAGAGAAGTGTTTCTTTTAAGTTACGGACATTTATTTACAAATAGAAAAAATATGTTTTTTTTTGGTTCTTAATTTTGTCATGCATGACAGTTGTCTGGAGAACTTTGTTACTGTGAAGTTTTTATTGCTACAAGCTTTTTTTCAGCTTGTTCATGGGCCATGTTGACTTATGGGGTATTGTTTTAAAGATGAGTTCTTAAAAGGTAAAAGTTTTTATTATTTATTTTTAAAATTCTTTTTATCTCTGGGAAAAGAGATCTTCTCTTGGGGGTACTGGATTACTTTTTTCTTTGTTTTAAATTTTAATGAAATTACATTTATTTAAGCTTTAAA